>NC_091459.1:115024517-115234517 GCF_027789765.1 Dendropsophus ebraccatus | reverse complement strand
TCCATCGTCCCGACAGCTCCACACCAGAGCAGGAAGTCACGTGCAGAGAGGAGCTGGAGGGAGAGGGAGGGGGAGGGGGAGCTACACACACGGAGCAGACACCAGCCCTGCGTCCTGCAGCCTCTGCGTGACCCCTGATGGCAGCAGCCGGGGATCACTGCCAGACGCTGCAGGACGCTGTCTGTGCTCTCCTCTCCTACTGGAACTGCGGGAGGGGGCCCCTGGGGGATGGGGGCCCTGGGCATTTGCCCTGCTTGCCCCCCCCTAACGCCGGCCATGCCTGTCAGAGAGCTGTGCCCAGCAGCTGTAAGGGTCCTATTATACAAAGCGATTTTTAACGATTAGCGATTAACATTAAACGATGGTAAACAAGATTGTTTTTCCTTAAGGCCCTATTACACAAAATGATTATCTGTCATATTCGGCCGATATCGACTGTTACGACCAATAATCGTCATGTGTAATAGAAGGCAACGATCAGCTGACATGAACGATGTCAGCTGATTGTTGCCGTTTTTTGTCTTTTAACATGTTAGTGATTAGTGAACGAATGAGGAATTACAGCGAACGAATGTGGAATTACAGCGAACGAATGTGGAATTACAGCGAACAATTAACAATGATTTTAGGGTCAGATCTAAATCAACGATCTACGACACACAAACGATTTTCCAATTATGCAGAATGATCATCGTTTAAATTAGAACGATATAACGATTTTCCGCACGTTAATCGTCCCGTGTAATAGAGCCCTAAGGTACTGGGGCAAACTCACTCTCCCTCAGGGAGGTGATTGGTTCCCTTTCCATTCTACTGAAAATTCTACTGACACCAAATGCCGGGGCTGGATCTACAGAGCATCTGTTGCCTGGATAGGTCCAAATGCCCTTCTGCCACACAAAAGCAGGCACATTTATTATAATGGCCCCTGGCTGATAGGGGGCCCCTTCACAAATTTTATAATGGGACCCTAAAGCTTCAACGTAAACCTATGGTTAATACAATCAACCTTTCATCTGGGCATCTCCGATCTAAAAGCTGAAGGAACACAGTGCACAGAGCCTCCATGGTCTGCTGATAAGTATCCCAATTTATGACCCCACTATTTAAACCTACAGTAACTAATGGGATCAATGTTTCCAAATTTTAGATAATTTCAGTTGTCAGTGTGTGAATTCCCCTTAAGTCTAACTAGATAAATAGCTTTAGCAGAAGGCACGTTAACATGCGAAGTGTTTGGGTCACACACTAGAAAACATATGTAAGACATAACGGTCAGCAGTGTCCACTGGAAAGTATAGGAACCTGCATCTTCTGTCTTCAAGATGAAAGTGTTGGCTTCTGGAGTCACGTCGCCATCCTCATCACAAATCCCCAGGAACACAACACATGGGGGCCATTTGTTAAGGGGACACAGCTGGACCAAAACTGATAATAAAGACAGGCAAACAACTTACCTATAAGACTCTTAGTCTCTATAAACAAAGTACAAGAGAAACAAACAAAATAACACCAACTATGGGACAGGAACATAATGGATCAATCCAATTACACAGCCGGTAAGAGTGAAGTAACACTTCTGTGTTTACTTATTTATACACCATGGACATTTATGTTGATTCATTCATACACATTAAGGGGGAACGGAGGACAAAAGTACAAACATTTGTTATGGGCCCATAAAACTAATAAAGAATATATGTAATTATTGGGAAGACAAAAAGTGCAGCAGATCAATAATGTGTGAAAATACCCTAAAAGCCTAATTAAAGATGATGGTCTACTAAGTATTGAAATATAAAAGTAAGAATAACAACAATAGTATTATTACCATAAAATAAATTATATGATATCTGATACTCCAGAGTCGCCATTGGTCCAACATCAGGTTTTAATTGTTCGTTAGTCAAAATTTTTGGAGGTCTAAAGGCTGAAAACCAAGTGACGGGAAAGGAAGGGATTGTGGTCTGGTTGTAGTTGAGCAGCAGGCAGGAGCAATAAAAGCTAATTGTAGGCTGAACTACAAGACGGCCTGCACAGTAAGCTACTTAGTGCTAGATGGCGTCTTCTTCGTCTCCACCAAAATATAATTCATTCACAACCACTCGAAGTCTGCACCACCACACTTATCTGCTGTAAGATTTCACGTGTGCCATTACTAATTTCCTAGTAATTCATATTAGTATGATTGTTGAGGGCCTGTAGGAAATTTATTACAGACTAAAGACTGCCATAGGACTTCTAGAACTGTTGTATGAATTGTTTGGCTGACAGATGTCTCTCCTGTCCTCCCCATACATAGGAATGTTCAGGACAGCCGACCGTACCTGCGCCCCAGGATTATTACATAGATGAATGACAAACATTAGTTTTATATCTTAAAGGGGAAGGATCAGACAATCAAACTTGCTGATAGCTCCCGATTGGGCACAGGGCGCTGAGCATGAGGGTGTGTCTTTTACTTTCATCCTCGGCACAGTTCACATGCAGTGGTTAATGTAATTGGGTGTCCGGTAAGGCCTTTAGGAGCATTGGGGGGGAGGGGCTATCATCCTCAGAGCACTGATCCGGCCCGTCCCTGGCTGGCCCACTCCATTGATAATCATTAGAAGGGGTGGTTCGGTGCTCTGGGGGCAGGGCAGTTCTCCAAATGGCCTTACCATTAACCACTGCATGTGAACGGCGCCAAGGATGAAGGTAAGAGACATACCTTTCTCCTCAGTGCCCTGTGCACAGAAGGGCGATATAAGCAGGTTGAATTTGTGTAACCTGCTGATAGTTCCACTTTAAGGTCCTGGACAACCCATTCAATACCTTGGAGTACTGTATATAAAAGTGTAAGAATGTAAAATTCTCCTTGTGTTATCACTGAATGACCTGGCCTCTTCTTGCTTTGTCGTCATCTTCATTTATAACTTAGATCAGCCATTTGTAGTAGCCATGGAGCTAGTAACAGAGTCACCTTGACTTAGGGAAATGTATAGTCCTTGCTGTTTTATAAGTCATCACTTTTCACGCTTTATGGCAGTGACATTTCCCTGGTGGCCTACCTTAAGTGGAATTGGCCCTTTGTCTGAACTCTAGGTTACCGATTCTTATGAGCAGTGTCCCTGCTCATTCAGCTGAGCCTCAGGTTAGTGAATCCTTTCTCTTTGTGGTTTTGTCATAGTTTTTCATTTCTTAATCTTATTTTATAAACTCTGGTGTCTAGTTTATTTTGGTTGCACTTCTTATGCCGACTTCTTCTTCTGACGACATCATGGATTGTCCCTAGTTCTTCTGTCTGTCTCTGTCTTCCTGCTGTTGACCCCCTGGCTATCCAGAAGTAGGCATCTTCATCTTGTCTCTGCCTTATATCCCCAGTTGTGCTTCATAGATTATTTACATGATCCCGCTTCAGAAATAGCATTTCCTGTGCCTCTCAGATAGTTCCCCCATAAATAGTGTCAAACAGCTAGTGCCCCATGTATAGTGTGGAAACAAAAGACAAAACAAAGGCAGAGCGCCTCATAGAGTAGTATCTCTAAGCAAAACAATTAATGGGGTGATGGATATAAAGTCGCTGCTCACCTTCTGGGGTTGTGGAGGCAGAGCCACAACACCCATCAACACATGAAATGATGGGTATAACACACCTCCAAGCCATCTGGGGAAGCTGCAGTCCACAGAACAGGTCCAAAACGGGTTCCACATACGAAGACCTGTAATCTTCAAGTAGAGAAATTCAGCCAAAAGAAAAAATGACCTGGAGATTGCGCTCACCACCGAAGAGTATTAGGGATGCCAATATTCACACTAAAAACGGTTTATTAAGTCTAATAATAACGTGTTTCGGAGCTTTAGCGCCCCTTCATCAGATTCAGGACAAATGTATAGTGTATCACAGCTAGTGCCCCCATAAATAGTGTCCTACAGCTAGTGCCCCCAGGTATAGTGTATCACAGCTAGTGCCCCCATAAATAGTCTCCTATAGCTAGTGCCCCCATGTATAGTGTATCACAGCTAGTGCCCCCATAAATAGTGTCCTACAGCTAGTGTCCCCATATATAGTGTATTACAGATAGTATTCCCATAAATAGTGTATCACAGATAGTATGCCCATACATAGTGTATCATAGATAATGCCCCCATAAATAGTTTATATCACAGACAGTGCCCCCATAAATAGTGTATCACAGATAATACCCCCATAAATAGTGTATTACAGACAGTGCCCCCATAAATAGTATAACACAGATAGTGCCCCCATAAATAGTGTATTACAAACAGTGCCCCCACATACTGTCCCCATAAATAGTGTATTACAGGTATTTCCCCTATAAATAGTGTATTACAGACAGTGCTCCCATAAATAGTGTATAATAGTGTCCCCATAAATAATAGTAATAGTGTATTACAGATAGTGCCCCCATATATTGTGTATTACAGATAGTGCCCCCATAAATAGTGTATTACAGATAGTGCCCCCATATATTGTGTATTACAGATAGTGCCCCCATATATTGTGTATTACAGATAGTGCCCCCATATATTGTGTATTACAGATAGCGCCCCTATATATTGTGTATTACAGATAGTGCCCCCATATATTGTGTATTACAGATAGCGTCCCCATATATTGTGTATTACAGACAGCTTCCCCATAAATAGTGTATCACAGATAGTGCCCCTACAAATAGTGTATAATAGATGTATTATAAAGTGTATAAAAGTGTATTGCAAGTTCCCCTGAAAGTAAAATCTCATAGACAGTGCTCCCAAAAATAGCTACTTCCAGATACTGCACCAGAAATAGTATATCACTTTCCACCAGAAGTAGCGCCTCATAAATAGTGCACCCAGAATTACTCTATTGCAGTTTAGGTCCCCATACACCTTGAATAACTGATAACTGACCTGCTTACAAATAGCATCCCTATAAGTAGTGCCTCATGGATAGTGACCCTTAAAGTAGCTGTACTTTTTCTAATGCTGCATAACCCCTTTAAGGATAGTGCCTGCCAGTGCCCCCATAAACAAGTTCTCACAGTTAATACCTCCAGTAAAAGAGCCGCACGGATCGTGCCCTCTAGGAACAGTACCTCACAGATAGCATCCTTACAAATAGTGTCATGTGGATGGTGAGCGGTGACAGGACTGTTGTTGGCTTACAGGAAGGCCGAAAGCCTTTCTAGCATTCACCAAAGCCACCAGTGTGGGGACAACCTGCTCTGGATTCCAGTTGTGATTTTAAGGACTGTACAGAACTGGTAGAATCCCTTCGCCTTCAGAGACTATTGCGTTTCCTTCTTCCAGCCAAGGGACTGTATCCACACTGAGAGGGAAGCCTGCCGTGTGACTGGGGACTTTGGGCTCACTTACTTGGATATGGCAATTGTAAAGAAGTTCTGAGCGAGCCTTCCAGAATAGGCCATGGAGTTCACGCTCCTCTACAACATATCCAAATATTTTTTTAGTCTTAGTTCCTCTGTAACTATACCTTATTATAGAAATGCAGAACATGTGTGGATTATTGTTACAAGAAGCTTAGGCTCCATTTCCGTAGTTACATGCAATTAAACACCTGGCTTCATTAATAATGTGCATAATTAGTTGGAGATAAGCTACTGCCGGTTCATTGTAAATATATGTCTTTAAAGGTTCTGCTTCTGTGCGATCTGCTTCGGGCTTTGATTCTAGTCATGTAAAAAAGTTGTAAACTTAGAAATGAGAACATTTTATCTGCATTATATTGTTGTTGTAAATCAGTTACTTTGGCTTTTTTTTCTTCTCTATGAATAAGCAAAAGGTATAGAGACTGTGTGTGAGGAACCTTAAAGGGGTACTCCAGAGATTCAAAAATTAGGTTAACTACACAGTGAAGTTCAGTGGGAGCAGTGACTGCTATCACCGCTCTGTGCTAGACTGGAGGGACTAGTACAATGTATATTAGAATATACACTTGCCGCTGGCTCCACTCCCTACTCTGTTTGAGACCTAGGTGGCCCCATAGACTTACTTTAAAAGTCTGTCTAGGTCACGTGACACAGAGGCCTCTCCCGTCTCTTTTTCCTGATCTGACAAATAAAACCTTTTGATATATCAAATTTATTTTGTTAATGACAGGTATGCCTAATGCATGTCTCTAAATGCTTTATTAAAACAGCTTAGGTAAGATGGCTGCCCAAATAGTAATGTGCTATAAATAAAACAAAAAAATTACAATCCGAAAATAAAAACAGATTAGAGAAAAGAACATATGTCACTATCTGGATCTAAGCAGTAAAAAAAAAAAGACGACACATTCTTTTTAAGAGAGGCCATGTACGTAGGGGGCTAAATGGTGGATGTCTTGGATAAATAGGTGCGGAAGGTGAAAGGGAAATTGCTAAGGTGGAGGTATATGTATAGTATAATGGTCGGGAGTCTTAGTTGTTGTGCCCCCTAAAGCCCTATTACACAGTCCAATTGTTGGTCAAATCGGGTTGATATTGCTCTATATAACAGGGTCAGCAATCAGCCGAATGAACAAGCAAATCTGTAATAGATAACGTGCAGACGATAGCTGATTAAATAAAAGGGTAGCAAAAAGAGGCCACTATCAATATAATTATTAATGACCTTGTAGAGGGGCTACTGAGTATAATTTCTGTTTTTGCAGATAATACTAAACTGGGTAAAGTAATCACCACAGAGGAGGATAATATCATATTACAGAGGGATTTGGAGAAGCTGGAGGCTTGGGCAGTGAAATGGCAAATTAAGTTTCATGTGGATAAATGTAAGGTGATGCACATGGGCCATAAAACTAATAAGTACAGTTATGTGCTAAATAATAAAACACTGGGTAACACTGCTTCCAAAAAGGACCTGGGGGTATTGATGGACAGTAAACTCAACTTTAGTGATCAGTGCCAGGCTGCAGCTGCCAAGGCTAATAAAATAATGGGATCCATCAAAAGAGGCATAGATGCTAAAGATGAGAACATAGTTTTGCCTCTTTATAAATACATTGGGCACATGTATATAAGAAGAACATTAAGGGAATGGGTGGGTTACAGTACAAAGACAGGATATCAAGCTTGGGGCTATTTAGTCTAGAAAAAAGAAGACTTAGGGGCGATCTGATTATAGTGTACAAATATATGAATGGACAGTACAGAGATCTTTGTAGTGATCTTTTTACTCCTAGGTCTAGAGGAAAGAATATTTCACCACCAGCACAGATGTGGATTCTTTACTGTAACAGCAGTGAGGCTATGGAACTCTCTGCCACATGATGTTTTCATGGACGATTCATTAAATAAGTTCAAAGGAGGCCTGGATGCTTTTTTTTTAAAATAAATAAATAAATAATAATAATAATAATAATAATAATAATAATAATAATAATAATAATAATAATAATAATAATATTACCAGTTCCAGTGATTTATTCTGATTGCCATACTGAAGTCAGGAAGGAATTTTTCCTCCAGGTACCAGGCAATTGGCATCTGCCTCATGAGGGTTTTTACTTTTCTCTATCAATTTAACTATGAACCAATCCTCCTGGTCGGTGCTCATTTACTATGCACATAAGGCCATTAGCCATTTAGTTGAACAGTAACCCCTTAATGACCATGCCATTTTTTTTTTTTGCCTTACTAAAGCCAGAATCTATCTATCTATCTATCTATCTATCTATCTATCTATCTATCTATCTATTATCTATCTCCTATCTGTCTAGTTATTACAGATTGCCAACATGATGCGACCACAGCTTTCACCACGAGCACTTAGACTGTCAGTGTGCACACACGCTCATGTAATCCCAGCACTCCGCACTGTTTATATTCCTCTTAGACCTTAAGCTGTTTGTTGAAGGGTTTCCATTTTCTTCACTTTCATGTCGCGCACTTACAACCCGCTGTTGGTATTGTGCTCCCCTATACAACACAACGTTTATTTCCTTCTCTTCACTGTCAACAATAATGCAATACAAAAGCATTGGGAAAGATCCTCACAGATCCTGTCAGGCTGGATAGGGCAGTAACCGACCTAGAAAAAACATAGTCATTTCCCATCCAGCCAGATGCTGAGTCTATTGAGATAATTACACATTCCTCTCGGTATGGAGACATCCAGGCTCAGTGTCATGGTGGGGGCATTTATCAGAGACCTCATGCTGCACAATTTCTGGAAGTCGGATGTAACCAGAGTCACCAATGGGATAATCACAATTAACAGCAACTAATTTATTACGTGATTGATAACTTAATGCAATTTATCGCTTCCTTATTGTTATTAATAACAGTTCTCAGAAATCACCGGCTCTGCCTTGAAGGATGATGTGAATGGTGTTTGTAACTGAAAAAGTCCCATTGGACGTTGTATCTGTCTGCACGTCCGTTATTGATGATGGGATTGCAGGGGCATGCTCTGCGGAGGTAACAATTTGTGGCCTTATAGAATTATAAAAAGGGTTTGAATGATCTATTTGTAATTTGCACAATTTATCATTTGAAACAAGCAACTTGTAAGAAATATAGGGGGAGATTTATCTAACATGGTGTAAAGTGAAACTGGCTCAGTTGCCCCTAGCAACCAATCAGATTCCACCTTTCATTTTCAAAAGAGACTGTGAGGAATGAAAGGTGGAATCTGATTGGTTGCTAGGGGTTTCACTTTACACCATGTTTGATAAATCTCCCCATAGTGTGTAGGATATGGGTTATTTATTATATAATATGGTGTATAATGAAGAGATGAAGGCTGGTGGGGACAGTCCAGGGCAGGACACAACTGTTGGTGTTCTAAGGCGCTTCTGGCTACATGCCCACTAAGGGAAGGCCATGTAAGAGAGTCAATGATCAGCGCATGAATGAACAAGCAAATGATCATTGGCTGATTGTTTATTACTGTCTGTGTTAAATAATTGGCTGTGTAATAGGGGATGTGCAGCTGATGGAGCACAATGTAGCGCGCCATCAATCAACTGTGTAATAAGGCCCTGTTACACAAAGTGATCATTGTCTGTATCTGACCGATTATCGGCCATTACAGCCAATGATTGCTTTGTGTAATAAAAGGCAACGAAAAGCTGACATGCACAATGTCGACTGATCGTTGTCTCTTATTGTCTTACAAAATGTTGAAAGACAAAAGACAACGACAGCAACAATCTGCTGCCTTCACGCCGTGCAATAGGAGCGGTGGCAGGAGATGCCGCTATCTCCTATGGGCTTGCTGGAGCCCCCCCCCCCACTTACCCGCTCACTGTTGGCGCGTGTAATGGCATTGGCAGTGAGCGGGGAATGAGGGGCAAGCGAGAGCTGACCTATCGGCCTGTGTAATAGGGCTATAGGTTCTGTAAACAATTGCCGATCTAAAAGGTACCGATCAACTCAGGCCATGTACAATGGCCTTTACTCTTAAACAGGTTTTCCTACTCTAGATTTTCATAGCATGGCAGTCACCATGTCTAATTGGACATTTAATGGAAAGGTGGCCATGTATGACGTTGACTCCATAACATCTATACAACTGAATAGAGTGTGCTGTGCTCATGCACCGCCACCTCTACATCCATTGTACGTTGGGATGCCACCCGCCTTATTATTTGATCCTAAGGTCATGGTTTTGGAAATAGGTGCAGGTGGACCCCACATCTATCAGACGCTTACAGCAAATCCTACGGATATATCGTAATTGTCTAAGATGGGAATACTACTTTAAATGGGTTGTCTAGGGATTAAAAAATGGTGGCATAAAAATAAAAACGCTGCTGCACTTACTCACCCAAAGGTTCTATAACTGCTTTACCGATGCTGCAAGGCCCCACTCTTCATCACTATATCCTGGTGGTGCATTGTCCCAACAAGACAGTCACTGCCTGAGGCTTCCGTCTAGTGACTGGATGAGCCAGACAGATCCCATAGGGATGAGGATGAAGAGCGGAGCCTGGAAGTGTTGGCGGGCAGCTGCAGTGACTACAGCTTCCTGCCATAGATAAGTTTTTTCCCTGGTCAACCCCTTTAAGCTGATCTGAGATAGATGTCAGCCAAATGTGTGCATCTTTATTTCACTGAGGAGAAGGAAAGAATTGAACCCAACATAGGATCAGCATGCTGAAACCATTGACTTTTACTTACATTGTTTCGTCAAAGGGGTTGGCTCAGATAACTTTTATTTATTGCATATGGTCAGCTTTACAAAAATGCAAGACCCCCAGCAAGCCCAAACTGTGACCAATTACATGCCCTACTGGAAGTCCCCCCCCCCCCCCACACACTATTACCATTAGGTCATGTCACCTAAGCTCCCAGTATGGTCTGTAAGCACAATTTTAATAAAACAGAAGCGTGTCCTAAATGGTTAAACGTGACCCCGCCATTATTACATAGGACTTTTTCCCTGCATTTACTCAGAATAAGAAAACAGCATGTGATCCCGGTTGTAGTTTTTACGTTTACGTAATATATTTACACAATGACAGTGGAAAACACAGAGAGGGATCTTTAGGAGAATCTGAGAAAAGTCTAATAGGTCAAGCTTCATTGTTATTCCCACTTATTGGGAAATGCAGGACGGACTGCACAAACTTAAGTAGTAATATCAAAATATCAAAAGGTCCCGGCACTCACCGATTCTTCTGCAAGGAATAGTGTAGTGAACAGAAATGGCAGACCAACATGGAACACACAGCTGTTGTGTTGGTCTGCCATTTCTGTTCAATAAACTATTAGTCAGGTACAACAAGTGGTGGCGGCACTGAGTAGCTGCAGGGCAGCTCCTAGTCGCTTCAGTGGAAGTTACTTAGCACCACCACTACATATAATGTACAAAAATGGTCCAAAAGGTGCAATAACAGCTTTTTTCAAGTCCTGTGTTGAAGCCCTGTACTTACCCAGTGTCTCGCATTTAATTTTATAGCTATACAGATTTACTTAATAGGAATTGCCATCGGGTTTTTTCTGCGTTCAGTGAAACTCAATATAAAAAATGGTGTTTTTTTGAACTGTAAACCATCAGATTTTTTGCCATTTTACATTGAAAAAAAAAATACAGATCTATTTTGATACTAATTTTTATGGACCAATACTGTTGTGAGTATAACCTTAGAATACATACACAGTTGAGTAGGCATCTGTATGTGGGGTTTGGGAGAGATACGGTAGCTGTCGGCAGGCCATTCATTTCTGATAGATGTCAGTGGAAATTATTGATCAGCTATCTATCCTGATCCCATGTATAAATGGGGAGAGGGGAGAAAGTCACTGCCAGACACTTCTGATTGTGGCTTATTTATCCAAGAACAAAATGATTGGGCACATTGAAACCCAATATTCCCGACCCTTCTGTCCCCTGAAAAGGAAGCCACCATAGACAGTAGGGGATCTATTGTATATGACCACCTTTAAATGGCTATTTCCAACTCACAAAGTTATTCATATAGGGGATAACAAGCTGATCTGCAGGGATCCAACCTCCCCAATCATGAGAATGGAGCTTAGTGTTTACAATGTTCATAAGTCCCATAGAGAATCAATGGAGTATTGGCACTTTTTCTTCATTGTTATGATTGGTGGTGGTCCCATTCATGGTCAGACCCCACTGATCAGCTTTGTATCCTCCATCCTGTGGATAAAGCATAATTTGGGAATACCCCTTTAAGTTACTAAGAGTTTTAGTGGGATTTCTAATAATTAAAGGGTATAGGTGTATTTTTATATACGTAATGTAAAAATGTGATGTCTTAGTTGTAAGGCATGGAGATCAGCTCTTGCAGCCCAGTGTTCTGTGCATGACCCAGCCTAGCTGGTGACTTGGACTGAGTAATGGTGTTTGCACCCACGTTGCTGCGCTCACGTGACAGCTCAGCAGATGTGCGCTCTACCCTTCTCTGTGGGGGGATCTCACACAATCCAGGTGTTGCCTGTCTCATTTTGATAAAGATGATCAGATGGGAACAATGCAGTATGTGCTATAATAAATCTATGTCCAGTCCAGTACTTAGGGGATATGCTCCAGTCAGTGATTTATTAATGATACTGCCAGCCCTGAATATATCACTCATAGGCAAAGTATTCCCGTCAAGCTGCACCGATCACTCTTCCACAGTCCCATAAGGTCACTTCTATGTGATGGATAATTACACAGTTTAAGAGAACAGGTTTCCTGTCCCTGAGTCATACAATTATATGACATCACAAGACTTAAGGGCAGCTTGTCTATAAACCGGCTTCGGGATGACAAACCTGCTTGCTTCAGTGCACAGGTGTCTCTTACCTGACACACTACACAGGTGGTGCTAGTATAAGGTATACATAGATTTCCCATTAATATATGCATTAGAGCATGTGCGGATTCTAGAGTTAGCCTCTGTGGACCTATAATAAGGAATATGCTGTTAATTAGGGAGGGGCCTATGAGGCTGAGACACAAGTCCTGGCCTGACCACAGGTCGGACGACCCAAACTGACAGCTGTCAGCCCCATGAGCCGGGACTTGCAAACAAAATACAGATACAAAATGTGTTTGTGTGAATTCAACAAAAGCCATAATATGTTTTGAGACCTAATATTACAATATTGCCCGTGTCTCTTATTGTCCAGAGAAAAAAAAAGTTTTTAAAGAGGATGGCAGGGGTTCCGACCTCTGTACCCCCCTGCCGATCTCCATATCGGGCGCCTGGGCACTATTCATTCCTATGGAGCCTCCGGAAAGAACTGAGTAAGCCAGAAAGTGCTTACTCTTTCTGGCTGCTCTATTGATTCCTATGTAAACCGGAAGAGTGTTGCGCTTAGCTGTCTCTGGTATCTCCATAGAAAAACTGCCAGGGGGCGATACAGAGATCAGAGGGGGTCGGATCCCCCCAATCTCTTGGATAGGGGAAAAGTAAGATTTACCCTGACAATCTCTTTAAATCAACTAGTGTCAGAAAGTTATAATTTACTTCTATTTAAAAATATCAAGTCTTCCAGTACTTATCAGCTGCTGTATGTCCTGCAGAAAGTGGCGTATTCTCTCCAGTCTGACACAGTGCTCTCTGCTGCCACCTCTGTCTGTGACAGAATCTGTCCAGAGCAGGAGAGGTTTTCTATGGGGATTTGCTCCTGCTTTGGACAGTTCCTGACATGGTCGGAGGTGGCGGGAAATCCGTTTGACTTTCTGGTACCAGTTGATCGGAAAATAAATAAATAATTTTTCCCTGGCCCTCTCTGCCTATGTTCTTACTTGTCATTTACTTAGTTCATATATTTTGATTGCTTTTATGTTACATTCTGTATGTTAACCCCTTTCTGTACTGAAAAATCTGTATGGGGGGGGGGGGGGGGTCTCGTTGTGGAGTTTTCTTTGGAGCCTATAAGCCACAATTACGCCTCTGCTGAGAACAAAAATGTTTCAATCTGTCCTTCATCATGTTAGTGGTATGGGAAGACTGGGAGACGCCAAATTTACACGTGCAACATTTATGTGCCGGTGGCGTGTGGCCAGTAAAATCTGAACTGTTTTCACAGATGAGTTGATGGGAAAGACACTTTTCATATACGAGCCCCCCCCAGAGTGTGGCCCATGTCTGTGCAAGTGGTTCCACTTTACCGGTTAATGAAAACCCAGCGTATTGACTTAACAATCAGCGTAAAAGTGTCGGCTCAATTCTCACTTCTTATTATTTTACATTAGGCTGAAATGTAATGATTCCAGTATGTGAGGTCTGGCCGCCCGCTATGACACAGAAATGGAAGAGCCTATTATTAGAGATGTTGTCTTGATGGGGAATTTGTAGCACATGCTAAGACATTGTCGTATCATACGTGATTTAACTTTGGCCGCGACCGCAGCGTGTACATTGTTTCCTGCCTCTTCCAATGACAACTTTTGTTTTCCATTCCAATAACATTGCTATGACTGCAAATAATTATAGGTTGAACATCTATATATTACACATGTGATGTATGTTAGATGTGCATGTATTTACATTTTAAAGTGTATGTGTCAGTTCATATTATATTCACTTAAGTCGAAAATTGATAAATCTTTATCTAGAATGTTTTTTTTTTTTTCTAATACAGACATCCAAATGTACGGCTTTCTATTCCCAAATTATAAAATTCCAGCTGCCAGTGACAACCACTAGGGGGAGCTTATGAGCTTTCTGCATACAGATTAATAATTAACATATAAATATATATTTTTTTACAATCTACTAACCTATGATAGGGATGTGTCAAAAGATTTGATTAGTAGAGGTTGAGGTCCTAAAACCTCCATCAAGTCCTAAAATCAATGGGCAGAACCAGTTTGAAGCAGATTTAGGCCGGGTTCACACTACGTGGAACGCCGGCTATTCTGTGACCCGATCGGGTCACAGAACAGCTGGAGTTAGTGAAGGTCATCCCAGCCGGTACTGCAGTAGCAGCTGGATGAACTTCATTTGTGTTGAATTGGGATGCGGGCACAGTCCAATTCGCCAGAGCCGCACTCTCCATTGTGTGACCTGTCAGGCTTGTGCGGCCGCTATTCAATGAATGGCGACCGCACAAAAGTAACATGTCAGTTTTTTGTGCGGCTGCTAGCAATCTCGGCTGGAGTGTATACTATGTGTATATACTCCAGCCGTTATTCCATAGATGGCAACACAATATAAATTTCCTATTATTCACGGCCATTGTTGCAAATTGACAACAACGGCCGTGATTAATAGGAAGCTTACATTGTGTGAACATAGCCTTAGAGTGCTTTATACAAAAAGACAGAGCTCCAATTCTCATATGTAGATATACTATTAATCCCTATGGATTAAGCCTATGGATCCAATACACATTGGTGAAAATTTGGCCCATTTTCATAAGACCAACCATCTAATGTGTATGGAGACCCAGTTAGTCCTCCCCGATAGATGATGTTGGGGGAGAGAAAGGTAATAAATTTGGATTTTCTGCCTGATCCTTTTATTATCGGGGGATAGGCCTTTGCTAGAGGTGTCTGGTAGTGGCTTACCTCTCCTCTCGCTGTGTTCACATGTGTGTAGGGTGAATGGGAGAGGCTGCTATTGAAGATGTATGGGCATGGAATATGATGGTGCTATATAAGCGGGAAAGGGGAAAGACTGTGATTAAACTATACCATCTTGGTGGCCTTCCTTAGAAGAGGGTCAAGCCAAGATGTGACAATAGCGGACAAAAAGAGCTTTTCTCCTATGAGATGAGGCTTGGATTCCTTTAACAATCGAGGTACTTAAGAAACATGATGAATTTCTTACCACTTTTCACATTGAAGTTCTATCAAGCAAGCTCTTAGCTAGTACCAAGCATGACCTGGTACTCCTCGTGATGTGGATAAAGAGAAGGTTCAGAATTTAACAGAACATAAAACCTTCACATTGATGTTAGTATAATAAGATGTACAAACTTCTCCGAGGTCATAAAGTGCAACGAAACTACAATTCCAGTCGGGTTGACCTACTTCAAAGCCTTTGAATAGACAGTGGCCTTACCAATAAATTACTCAGCTACTCCTACTCAGAGTACTGCCAATTTATGTGGAATGGGCTCCTGGCTTTGAACCTTCAGGCTTTACTGTTGAGCCTATGACATTTAGTATAGAGCAGCCCCAGTGTATACAAGACGTCACCTGCAATAAATGGGGATTGTGGTATTCTTCAAGGAACTGAGAAAGAGAATAAAGATCCAGAGGACATGGTGTTTCCCTTTCAATGATGAATGGGACCATGACTTGTAAGGCTAGTTTACACTTATATACCAGTTCGCTTGTTCCCAGGAGGGGGCAACTCTGCCCTCTGCAGGTCTGGTGATGGCCAAGTCAAAGGATTTTGTAATGTTCTCTGAAGGATATTGAGGCCTCCTAGTGCCTCCTTGTTTAAAGGGGTACTCCATTGAAAAAATAAAATTTTTCAAATCAACTGGTTTCAGAAAGTTATATATATTTGTAAATGACTTCTATTAAAAAATTTCCAGTCTTCCAGTACTTACCAGCTGCTGTATGTCCTGCAGGAAACGGTGTATTCTTTCCACTCTGACACATTTCCCTCTGCTGCCACCTCTGTCCGTGTTAGGAACTGTCCAGAGCAGGAGAGGTTTTCTATGGGGATTTGCTACTGTTCTGGACAGTTCCTGACATGGACAGAGGTGGCAGTATAGAGATCACTGTGTCAGACTGGAAAGGAAACACCACTTTCTGCAGGACATACAGCAGCTGATAAGTACTAAATAGAAGTAATTTACAAATCTGTATAATTCTGTTTAACCAGTTGATTTGAAAGAAAAACATTTTCACCAGAGTACCCCTTTAACCAAGAGCGGTACATTTGGAAGAGGCTTTGTCTTATTCTGCAGCTCAGTCTTGTTCACTTGAATGACAGTGAGCTACTGTGAGCTGCAGTACCAGGCAAAGCCACAGACAAAAGTATGGCACAGTGTAATGAAGCAGACAGTTGTCATTTATAATGGCCTCGGTATTCCATTAAGCAGCCTACATAGACAACCGCACTGCCTCCACTGGAAGCGGTGGTCATGTGATTTGCAGTTGGGTCTTAGCTGAGATCAGCTCTGCCAGCGACTAATGTCATGACAGTGGGCTATTTTTCCTGTCCATAGGAGCCTGTAATACAGCTGAAAAATATTATAAAATGTAAAGGTCCCTCATTGTCACCCATTCAACACCTGATCCAGAGGTGTCTGGCAGCAGCTTACTACTCTTTCATCATTGAGACCACATGCATGCTCGACAAAGGTTGTAATGGTCAAGTGTAATGTCACATCTGTAAATAAATTCACTTAAAATTAAAACAAAACTACATTCTTTCAAAAACAGTGCCACCCCTGTCCTTAGGTTGTGTGTGGCATTCCAGTTCAGTTGTGTTCACTTCAATAGAACTGAGCTGTAATACCACACAAAAACTGAGGACAAGGGTTGGTGTATTTTTGGAAGGAGGCAGACATGTTTTTCCAATCTGGTCTTAATTTTTTTTTTTTTTTTTTTTTTGGGGGGGGGGGGGGGGGGGTAAAATTTATCAGTGACTTATCCTCAAATTAGTTCTTCAATGTCAGATTAAAGGGGTAGGCCACTTTATAGTAAAATTGCTCAGTGTACATTATTAGTCAGTATATTCACTGTATATACTGACAGCAGCTCCCTGTGTACCTCATAGAGCTAACATCAGACTCTCCTCCTCCAGGCTGGGCTGCCCTGCTCTGTGATGTGTCTGTCCATAAGATGGCCGACATAGAGGGGCATGTGACCATGCCCCACCCCCCAGTGTCCACCACTGAGCCTGTATATGCCTATGGAGGACCCTGGGGGGGGGGGGGCATGGTTACATGCTCCTCCATGTCAGCCATCTTATGGACAGAATCACCACAGAGCAGGACAGCACAGCCTGGAGGAGGGGAATCTGTTATTACTCCATGAGCTACACAGGGAGCTGCTGTCAGTATATACAGTGAGTACACTCACTAATACTCTACACTGAACTATTTTACTATAAAGTGGACAACCCCTTTAATATGCACTCCCATAAACTGACAGAGTAATAGTACATCCATACACAGTGAAACAGGGCAGGAAGCAGACAGCTCCATACATTGCATAGTGGCCAAGATGGGTTACTGCAATTTAGCTCCAATTGAGATGAAAGGGAGTTGCAGTAATTAAGCATGGCCACTACACAGCGTATGTAACCGGTAATGGCAACCATGACCTGACCTATTCTGAGGGTAGGTCATTAAAGGGGAACTCTGGATAAGAAAAACTTGTTTTCTATTAAAAGTACATTAAAAGTTATATAGATGTATCTCTACAATGTATTACCGTATCTGCGCGGTTCTGCCACACTGGTAGCTGATAGAAATCCAGGAAATGAAAAAATATTGCCTCTGTGTCAATTCACATTGTCTCCTGCTCCTTGTGCTATCTCCCCCTTAGGAGACAAATCTCCCATGCCTCTGTCTCACATTGTGAGTGTTTGCTGAGGACAGGCTGATGATGCAGACAGGGGGCAGGGCGTGATGTCACAGGAGGCTTGGCTGGATCCCCCAATTCCAGGAGTGATTGACCATCTCTGACCGGCCAGAAGCAGGTACAGCACTAATTTTACTGATTGTGATGGGTGGGGGACTGTGATGATCAGCTGAGGGAAAGCATTGCATTCTGGGAACTGCTCAACCAGGAAGAACAGAAACACAATACAGAACAACCCCCTCCCCCAAACAAATAGATTTTTGGTAGTTTCAAAACTGGACAGGTAAGTAATGCGTTATGCTTCTGCAGAAGTTTCATTTTTTTTAACCTCTACCTGGAGTTCCCCTTTTATACATTTTACCCCAAACCCCTCCTTTAATTATCATTGGGACCACATTGTTTGTACATTTTAATCATACTCTAATATTATGCAATCCTTCATATTGCCGGATTATCGAAGATTGCAGACAATCTTAAAAGTATATAAAACGTATGAAATCACCAACACAAAGTCCAATAAGACATTAAGAAAACGGCAGATTATTTTAATTATTCAGTTTCTTCTTTCTGTTTACAGTATATATATATCTCCAAGATAAACCCACAGCTAAACCCTAACACGCTCCACTCTGCTACATCTGCTTCTAGATATGACTATGTAAACAAATTTCCCTTGCCAGTCTACGGTCTGGATTCCGGTAGACCCTCCCGGGACTGGTATTTAGCGATGGATTGTGAACACACAGAGCCTGGGGTGAGCGTGGGGTTATACCAGGGATCGCTCCTCTTTATCTGGGACTGGCAGTAAATACAGCCTCAACAAAATAAGCAGCGTCTCTCCCAAGCTTATAATGTGTTTTCCCACAAGGTCTGATCCACAGCAGATTTTATTTTTCTTTTTAATTCAAAGGGACGCCGCTCCACTTTTCATTCAAGTCACAAATTCAAGTGAAAAATGAAGCCGACCAGATAATGTCTGCAAAACAATATGGATTTGCCAGTATGTTGGTGGGAGCACTACAGGCTGGCGTCAGGAAGTCTGCAAGCTCCTTCAATTGCAGTTGATCCAGCTCTGTGCAGCTGCACTCTCGGTACAATTAGCTTGTAGACACAATCAGGCCTCTTCCTTCAAAGTTCTTAAACTACAGTGATTCCTCTCATCGTGACACTGGAAAGCCAGTCACAAGCCAAGCAGTGTTTGGCCCGCTTCATCTGTGGGAATTCATTTCCATTAATACAACAAGAGGCGATTTGTTCCCAGCTCTGCTACATCTTGATATTATGATGTTGCGCATACATCAAAACCTATATACTATTTTTTTTTCTTCTGCCATTCTTCTTCACAAGTGTTACATTGTCTGCGCTCGCAGGATATAATTATTTAATTGTTTAAGATTGCAAGGGAATGTGAGACGTTTGGTGGGTTAACCCTCTTATTGCCGAATGAGATTATATGCCTACAGATATTAGATGGGGAAGGGGGGGGGATATAGAAGTAGCATAAAGTTTAAAAAAACGTAAAAAACATAGATACGTAAATACGTTATAGCAAAATTGAAAGGGGAATAATAATAAAGGGTCATCTACATTTGAACTTTTAGGCTATGTTCACGCAACGTCTAAACAGCGGCCATTATCTGGCACTCAAAACGACAGCCATTGTTGTGAGGATTAAACAACAGCCGTTTTTGTTTTGAATAAAAATTTAATTGAAGTCTATCGACAACGGCCGGAAATAATTGACAATGGCTGTTGTTTCACACATTGTATTGAACAATGGCTGTTGTTTGCACTGACTTCAATGAAAAGAACGGCTATTGTTTAAATTGAAAACAACGGCCGTTCTTTTAAGAAAAAGTATGTTGTGTGAACATAGCCTTAAAACTGTTTAGGAGCTCCCAACATCGTAATTAATCATAACGCTGAGAGCTTCCAGGTCCAGTCCACAGAATGCCATCCGTAATTCTACGGAATACTATGGACATTTGAATGAGGCCTAAACTTATAACAACTAAAGATGAGTGTGACTCGACCATGCTCAAGTTGAATCACTGGAGATTTTAATACCGGTGGCTTATGATGTTGGATGCAGCCCTAGGTAGTCCGGGAAAACATGGGTAGCTCAGCCTGTGCCCTATGGCTTTATCCATGTTTTCCAGGACTCCTTTGGGCTGCATCCAACTTTGTCAGCCACTAATATTTAAATGCTGAGTGATCCTTGAACATCTCTAAAAACAAAATATAGTTACTTCTATGCAGAATTTCAGAGCAGGAAACAATATACGGTATAAATTAGTATAGGTGAAGTACTATATGAATTGTAGTAATAGAATAGTAATAGAGGCAAGTAGCCATAAGGCTGTGTTCCCACAGTTGCAGTTTTGTTGCGTTTCCTTGTTTTCATAATTAGAGCCAAAAAAATTAGGTGGGCTCTGTAATTTGGTCTAATGGTACTTTTACACGGAGCGATAATTCGCCCGATCGCACGATTAACGATTTTGAATGAACGATGTTTTTTTTATAACGATCAGCGTTTAGACGGAACGATACATCATACGGAAAATTCGCTATGTGATAGGTGAAATCGTTGAAAGACTGTTTACACTGAACGATCTGCAAATTTTTTGCGAACGATCAACGATGATTTGTGAACATGTTGAAAGATCAAAATGAACGATTTATCGCTTGTCGTTTGATCGTTCGCTGCGTTTACATGTACGATTATCGTTTGAATTCGATCGTTATCGTGCAAATTCAAACGATAAATCGTTCTGTGTGAAAGGACCATAAGTTGACTGTCCTATAAGGGCCCTATTACACAGGACGATTATCGTGCGAAAAATCGTTAAATTGTTTGAATTTAAATGATAATCGTTCTGTGTAATTGCAGGCAACGACCGAAAAATCGTTTGTATGTCATTGATCGGTGACTTAGATCTAAACCTAAAATTATCGTTAATCGTTTGCTGTAATTCCACGTTCGTTCGCTCAAGTTCCGCGTTTTTTCACTAATCGTTCAGTGTAATTGCACATTGTTCATTGTTTTGCTGGGGTCATATGGAGTAAACCATCATAGTAACGATCATAGTAACGATCATAGTAACGATCATAGTAACGATCGTATCTAACGATTATTGTTCTGTGTAATATGGTGAACCATTTCAGGTTAACGATGAACAATCTTGTTTGCGATCGTTTATCGTTAGTCATTAATCGTTAAAAATCGCTCAGTGTAATAGGACCCTAATGGTACTTTTACACGGTGCGATAATTCGCCCGATCGCACGATTAACAATGTTGAATAAACAATGTTTTTTTATAACGATCAGCGTTTACACGGAACGATACATCGTACGGAAAATTCGCTATGTGATCGTTTTGCGATCGTTTAAGCCTATCTCACACATAGGTGAAATCGCTGAAAGAATGTTTACACGGAACGATCTGCGAATTTTTTGCGAACGATCAACGATGATTTAAGAACATGTTGAAAGATCAAAATGAACGATTTTTTGCTGGTCGTTTGATCGTTCGCTGCGTTTACACGTACGATTATCGTTCGAATTCGACCGTTATCGTGCAAAAACGAACGATCAATTGTCCCGTGTAAAAGTACCATGAGTCTACATATCTGGGCATATAGGATCAACTGAACTCTGTGTAAAACACCCACGGGAGCTGGGTGGAGTGCACGGCTATAAATGAGGGAGCCACAACCCCCACATGTGACACACAAAAAAAGCAATCAAAAGCCAGCACATCACCCTAACACTTGTTCACACTATGCAGTTTGCACGCAGCCTTGGCCATGGCACTTGCAGTTTGCTCCAGCAATTTTCTGTTTTGCTCATCCCACTTGCCACAGCTTAGAGATGAGCGGACTTACGGATGTTCAGCTTTGCATCAACCTGTAATGATTGGCATTTAAATTCTGCTGCCTGAAGAAGGTAAATGAAGTCTGAAGACTGCCTGGAAAACATATATACAGTCTCAGGCCATGTTCACATTATGTATATGTATAACACTGGCCGTTCTGTGAACCGGCCGGATAACAGAAGGGCCGGTGTTACTGAAGATAATCCCGGCCGGTACTGCAGAATTCGGATGCGGGTGCACCCGAATTCCCCGCTGCAAACAATGGAGCGTGTGGCCGGAGCCGCACACTCACACTGTTAGTAGGCCAACCTATTTCACAGTTATAGACCAATCAATAGCACTACAAAAAGTTAAGTCTCTAGTTATAGGTAAGATTTGGGACTGGGTGGTACCATTCTCCTTGTCAATTGGGTGTGTCTCTACACAGTCGGACAGTTTTAGCTCTGGTTGGATATTGTTATTCTCTGTAATGACACACCCTAGTTGTAGATCTTATCCTGGTATAGTCAGCTTGTTCCTAGGAATCATGGGAGTCCGCTAATAGGGTTCTCTGTGATGAGACAACATAGTAGAATGAATGGACTTCTTGGATAGATCTCATTGACCACAAAGATGACGTCTTGGTAATTGATTTATATCTAAAAATGGTGAAGTCCATTCTGTTGAGGTCATGACCACTGAATCCTTCATGGTCCTGTATATTTGCCTAATTATAAGGAGAGGCTTTGAGTTCTTCTGATCAGTCAATGTCATATGCAAAAAAGAGAATGCAGGGATCACACCCTATGCACTATTGGTGTCAATGAGAAATGTGATCAAGCAGTACCGGCCTGGTACTATACAAGAGATTACATGGTATATGTTAGAAGCTGCTCATGTTATGCATATATTAAAATGTTGAATGTGAGTGTACAAATGTCACATTGAAACAAATTATGGAATGATATAGTGTCACTTGGATACACACCCGCTATTGTCCAGTCTCAGGGGATAATTGAGGACGTGTCATGATCCTGAAAATTATGTGGCCCCGCAGAAACAAAATGCATTGTTTCATAAGGCAAGGATCAGCCAATGATTGTGTATAGGCATTTGTCTGGACTGTGTTACATGGACTGTACAATGTCTTTACACAAGACCATTACATAGCCCATTGTATGGATGATGAACATACTGCAGACAATGTTCCGTCTCGTAATAAAAATGTATTTTATGCATTGAGCTCATCTATACTCTGAGCTTGTTTGATATCCCGTTATGGATTGTATGGAAAATTAAAGGGATACTGTAGAGAAAGATAAAGTTTCAAACCAATTGGTGCCTGAAAGTTATACAGATTAGTGAAATATTTCTATATAAAGTGAATCTATATCGCCCGACACCATGCTTGGTCCTGGGCTTCTTTTGTCTCCTGGAGTAAAAAAACGTCATATTTATTTATTTATTCTGGCGGCGTTGTGTCAAAAATGCGGGGTCTAGAGCATACGTGCCCTAGGCCTGCTTAAGGTGAAGATCCAGTGCAGGGACGTTCCTACAAAGAAGAAAGGTAGAGAGGTGCTGCGGGCCTAGGGCACAGATGCTTTAGGCTCTGCCTCTTTGACACAACTCCACTGGAATTAAAGTTTTTTTTTTTTTAATCCAAATACCTGCCCCAGGGAACAAGGGAAGCACGAGAACCTCTCAATCCATTCCTCGGGCGATACAGATTTGCTTTAAATAATTCAAGTCTTTCAGTACTTATCAGCTGCTGTATGTCCAGTCAGACACAATGGTCGCTACTACTCCTTACCTGCCACCTTCTGTTAGGTAGGGCTGTGTAGGGTATTATTACAATTACAAAGATAAGCCTACATACGCAATGTGCCACATCATGTTGTACCAGAGGTATTGTCACAAAGGAGATACAGTGGATTATAGAGGGACTTTGGATGGAGAACAGTTTTGCAGAAGCCCCATAGTACATCTAGGACCTTCCAGGACTTCAGGTCAAGTCTTCATAAGTTTCATCATCAGGAATAGAGATCAGCGGACCTCAAGCATGCTCGAGTTGATCCGAACCCGAACTTTCGGCATTTGATTTGCGGTGGCTGCTGAACTTGCATAAAGCCCTAAGGCTATGTGGAAAACATGGATATAGTCATTGGCTGTATCCATGTTTTCCAGACAACCTTAGAGCTTTATCCAAGTTCAGCAGCCCCAGCTAATCAAATACCGAACGTTCGGGTTCGGATCAACTCGAACCCGAACCCGGTTCGCTCATCTCTAATCAGGAACGTTCCAGAGCAGGAACAAATCCCCATAGAAAACCTTGCACCATATATTAATACACCTGTAAAATGTGCATCACTGCTATATGTGTACCCCATAATGTTTTACTAATGCACTGTGAAACACAACGCTACACACTGCCACTGACAAAAGAAGGGTCAGGCTTGTTGGATTCCCCCCTCCCCCCCCCCCCAACCCTTTGGTTCTCTGAGGGATAAGTCAGCTCCATAGCTATCCATAGTTATCTCTTCCCATAGGGGTAACACAAGCATGTAGAAAGTTTATGTGAATGGGGATGCCAGTGTACATAGCAGAGATAGATTTTACATAGTATTTTATCAAAAATATTTCTTCTAGTGACTATAGGGATAGAAAAAATGGAAATAATTCAATCTGTACAACTACCGCAGACTATTATAATATACTGATACAGCAGGTAACTGCTGGAGTTGAGACAAGGGTCTCTATAATTATGTGTTATGGATGACAAGGCCACAGTTGAGTGACATTAGTCATGGCCATCAAACACAGTGTCATGGGGCAGCCGTATTTACAGTGAGTAAAGATGTGTCATAGTGTGTGTCTCGGTGTGGCTCATAGGAACACAGACAATTTATAATATAGATTTCTTATTGAACTTTTTTAGTATCATATTACATTATGTGCAGATGAAAAGTTTACAGGGCAAATACTATAAAATATCCAAGGGTGGAAGGATTAGTTACGGTGGGGACTAATGGAACAGAATGCTCAAAATGACATTGTTATGTAGAACAACATGACAGGGGGTAGCCCAGACCATTTCTTACCTTACTGTAAACCTCCCCTCCCCCTTCTGCTGGACCAACCCTCCCATCCCCGAATAAGACACGGAAACCTGCTTGGAAAAATTGGCCACAGCAGCCATTTTATTAACAAAAATTAACATACAAAATATTGAATACCAAATATTAAATACCAAATATTAACTAAATATAGATATATATATATATACATATATACATATCCAACCACAAAATAAGTAATGTTAGATACATATATACATATCCTGAACCTTTAAATGTGCAGGGTCCTTGGGGCTCCAATTTCCCAACCAATCTGCTCCCCCATCAATTTAACCTCCAGCCGCCTGCTACCGGCTCAAAGGCCCACCACCCTCTATATAAAGTCCAGCAGATGGCTGAATTAACCATTATCTATAACTCCGCTCCCCGTGACACCACACTGGCAGGAGCCCAGAACTTCCCCTGATGATACCAGTACATCAGAGGATTGCTACCCATGTACCCCCAAGTCAGTATATGAGACCAACCCCAAGGACCCTCCACACCCGCCACAGCTGCCATGACAAGAGAAAGAAATCCCCCCCCCACACACATACGCACGGGCACCCACAGACCCAGAACACAATAGGGAGGGTGGGCGGGACTCTCCTCACTGCTCTCTCCTCCCGAGTGTTAACATGAGGAGAGAGCCAGTTACTTAAATAACCTCTGTCCCCTCCCCAACCCCTCCCCTAGCAACTCCCGCTCTGCACTCCCCAGCTACCACCTTAACCCCCTCATGGCTGGACACCCCGTCATGGCGGCTTACCGCTCACTGGGGTCGCGTGCAGCCTTTCTATAGTTTACGATCTAATAACTAAACTATATTCAACATAATTCTCAAATAAATTGTTAGGAATATGACTTTGCGCTCCTCGGTCCGTGCCGGGCGGTCGAGGAAGCGCTGAGTTTGTCTGTGTTTTTCTTTTTACTCTGTCTGAATTGTGTTGTATTTGCCAGCCACACCCGCTTTTCCTGGCAGACTCCTGGCAGTGCAGGGGTTACTGCTCTGCTTGATCTTCTCAGCTGAACTTGCTGCTGGGATCAGGGCTGGTCCAATCATCTGCTGGACTTAGTCTCTGATCTCAGATAAAAAGCAGCAAGTTTCTCCCTTCCCTGCTGACTATTAGAGTTCACTCGCCTGCTCAGCTCCCTGTTTAGTTACACTGATCTCTGTATTCTGGACCTTCTGCATTTGACCTCGACTATTCTCCTGTTTGCTGTTTTTGTACTTCGCCGCTCGACTGTTGCTGACCTGGTTTGTCTGACACCTCTTATTGTGTTTTGTTTGTCTGTCCGTGCTCTGTGTGTCGCACCTATTCAGTGTAGGGACCGACTCCGTGGTTGTCCGGGCCGTTTAGGGCCGTCCGTGGCAATTAGGCAGGGTCAGTGGGTGGGGTCAGCTCAGGGCTCACTGTCCGTGTCTTGTCAGACTGCCTTTGCCATACTGACCATAACAGAATAGTCAGCCAAATAATTTGTTGGGGTAACCTAGCATTATGGACGCCATGAAGACTCTGGTGAACCAGATGCAAGGTCTGAACACGCTGGTTCAGAACCTTGCTGAGCGCGTCCAGGAACAAGAGACTGCACCCCGACAGGTGACCATGACCACCCCTCTACCTCCGGAACCTCCGGTGCAGCTCCCTGAAAAGTTTAAGGGAGACAGGAAGCATTTCCGAACATTTAGAGAGGGGTGCAAGTTGTTTTTTCGTTTGTGCCCCCACTCCTCTGGAGATGAGGACCAAAGGGTGGGCATTATTATGTCCCTCTTGCAGGGTCCTCCTCAGGAGTGGGCTTTTTCATTACCCCCTGGATCCATGGAGTTGACCTCCGTGGATCAATTTTTTTCTGCCCTAGGACTCCTGTATGACGATCCAGACCTAGCAGCGGAAGCAGAACGCCAACTGACTTCCATGAAACAGGGAAAGAGACCTGTGGAGGAGTACTGTGCGGAATTCAGACAGTGGTGTGTGTCATCTGGCTGGAATGACCCCGCACTGCGGTGCCAGTTCCGGATGGGGTTGTCGGACCAGCTTAAAGACCTATTAGTGGTATACCCTACCCCCGACACCTTAGAAGAAACAATGACTTTGGCGATTAGGGTTGACAGGCGACTCAGAGACAGACATAGGGAGAAATACCCTAAAGGTAGAATTTTTAATTTGTCTAGGCCTGAGAGGGAGGCTATGCGAGAGTACATTCAGGAAAGCCTTCGCAAGGGTCACATTTGTCCCTCCAGCTCTCCCATGGGTGCAGGGTTCTTTTTTGTTGGTAAAAAGGATGGTGGTCTTAGACCGTGTATTGATTACCGAGAACTAAATAAGATCACTATCAAAAACCAGCACCCCCTTCCTCTTATTCCAGATCTCTTTAATCAGATTGTGGGTGCTCAGTGGTTCTCCAAGATAGATCTTCGTGGGGCCTACAATCTGATCAGAATAAGGGAGGGGGATGAGTGGAAGACCGCCTTCAATACCCCTGAGGGACATTTTGAGTATCGGGTGATGCCATTTGGTCTGAGTAATGCCCCTGCAGTATTCCAGCATTTTGTGAATGACATATTCAGGGAACATCTGGGGAAATTCTTGGTGGTGTATTTGGATGATATCCTAATCTTTTCGCCGGATTGGTCTTCCCACGTAAACCATGTTCGCACTGTTATGCATTTGCTTAGAAATAATAACTTGTTTGCCAAACTGTCCAAATGCCAATTCGGAATCCAGAAGGTCTCTTTTCTGGGGTACATAATTTCTCCCAACTCTTTTAGTATGGATCCTGTCAAAGTGGCAGCCATTGAGAAATGGGAACGTCCCACTAACCTTAAGGCATTGCAAAGATTCTTGGGATTTGCCAACTATTACAGAAAATTTATTAAGGGATTTTCCATAATTGCTAAACCCCTTACTGACCTGACCAGAAAAGGGGCTGACCTGGATAACTGGACTCCCAAGGCTATAGAGGCATTTGGACAGTTAAAAAGATGTTTCTCCAAGGCACCCGTGCTCATCCAGCCTGATCTGGAGCAACCTTTTGTTATTGAAGTTGATGCTTCAGAGGTGGGGGTTGGTGCGGTTCTTTCTCAGGGCCCTGAGAGTCTCACCAACCTCCGACCTATAGCTTACTTCTCCAGGAAATTTTCCCCAGCAGAAGGAAATTACGATATTGGTAACAGGGAACTGCTTGCCATCAAGTGGGCATTCGATGAATGGAGGCATTTCCTT
Organism: Dendropsophus ebraccatus; assembly: GCF_027789765.1. NCBI lineage: Eukaryota > Metazoa > Chordata > Amphibia > Anura > Hylidae > Dendropsophus > Dendropsophus ebraccatus. The sequence continues at coordinate 115,206,382 of NC_091459.1, read as the reverse complement.
GAAGGAGCTAAACACAAGGTCAGGGTACTAACTGACCACAAAAACTTATTGTACCTAGACAAGGCCAAACGCCTAACCCCTCGACAGGCGAGGTGGGCGTTGTTCTTTACTCGTTTTGATTTTGAGATAACCTATCGTCCAGGTTCTAAAAATGTCAAAGCTGATGCCCTATCGCGGAGTTTTGATGCCAGTAATGTCCCCAAAGGTGAACCAGAAAATATACTCGCGCCCGGGGTGGTCCTTGCCATCCTCCAACCTGATCTTGTCGCTCAGGTGGTAGAGTCTCAGTCCCTTGCCCCTGAAAATACTCCGGAGGGAAAACTCTTTGTACCCCCCAATCTCCGGCTTAGAGTCTTGGAGGAAACCCATTGTTCTGTTTTGGCTGGTCACCCGGGAATTGCTGGTACCAAGTATCTCCTCTCAAGGCAATATTGGTGGCCTTCTTGGTCCCAAGATGTAAAATGTTTTGTTGAAGCTTGTGAAGTCTGTGCTAGGTCCAAGGTCCCTCGTAGGTTACCAGAGGGCCTCCTCCACCCTCTTCCTATACCTAGGAGACCATGGACCCACCTCGCTATGGACTTCATCACAGATTTGCCATTGTCCAAAGGGAAAACAGTGATCTGGGTGGTGGTGGACAGATTCTCCAAAATGTGCCACCTTATTCCGTTGAAAAAACTCCCCAATGCTTGTACTTTGGCCACTCTGTTCATAAATCATATCCTAAGGTTACATGGGGTTCCTGAAAACATTGTCTCTGATAGGGGAGTGCAATTTGTCTCCAAATTCTGGAGAGAACTATGTGGTCGTTTGGGGATTTCGTTGTCTTTTTCGTCTGCCTTTCACCCCCAGTCTAATGGGCAAACGGAGAGGGTAAACCAATCCTTAGAACAATTTCTTAGATGTTTTGTATCATGTTCTCAGGATAAATGGAAAAACTATTTGCCTCTAGCAGAGTTCGCGCTTAATAATAGAGAGAGTCAGTCTACCAAAATGTCGCCTTTCTTTTGCAATTATGGGTATAATCCCAGGTATTCGTCGGCTCACTCTCCAGAGTCTGTAAATCCTTCAGCTGAAGTTATCTATCAAAGACTGTGCACAGTCTGGGCCCAGGCTCTTGTGAGCCTGACTAAGGCCCAGAGGTTGTCTAGCATACAAGCTAATAAAAGACGTATATCTGGCCATGAATATCAGGTAGGGGACAAGGTGTGGCTCTCCACGAGAAATCTTAAGCTCAGAGTCCCTTCTGGGAAATTAGCACCTAAATACATTGGTCCTTATCTAATTACAGAAGTCATTAATCCTGTGTCCTTCCGCCTACAGTTACCCAATAATATGAGGATTCACAATGTCTTTCATAAATCATTGTTAAAAAAATATGTAGTTCCTGTGCTTCCAGCAGTCCTCCCTGCTCCTCTGGTCATCCAAGGTGAGCTGGAGTTTGAGGTGGACAAGATTTTGGACTCTCGCCAAGTTCAAAATTCCATCCAATATCTTGTCCAGTGGAAAGGATTTGGTCCCGAGGAAAATACTTGGGTTGCCAGTAAGGACATACATGCCCCACGCCTTATCCGGCAGTTTCATGCCCGTAACCCCTCTAAGCCTGGTCCTTTGAGTGAGGGTCCAGTGGCCCCTCATAAGAGGGGGGGTACTGTTAGGAATATGACTTTGCGCTCCTCGGTCCGTGCCGGGCGGTCGAGGAAGCGCTGAGTTTGTCTGTGTTTTTCTTTTTACTCTGTCTGAATTGTGTTGTATTTGCCAGCCACACCCGCTTTTCCTGGCAGACTCCTGGCAGTGCAGGGGTTACTGCTCTGCTTGATCTTCTCAGCTGAACTTGCTGCTGGGATCAGGGCTGGTCCAATCATCTGCTGGACTTAGTCTCTGATCTCAGATAAAAAGCAGCAAGTTTCTCCCTTCCCTGCTGACTATTAGAGTTCACTCGCCTGCTCAGCTCCCTGTTTAGTTACACTGATCTCTGTATTCTGGACCTTCTGCATTTGACCTCGACTATTCTCCTGTTTGCTGTTTTTGTACTTCGCCGCTCGACTGTTGCTGACCTGGTTTGTCTGACACCTCTTATTGTGTTTTGTTTGTCTGTCCGTGCTCTGTGTGTCGCACCTATTCAGTGTAGGGACCGACTCCGTGGTTGTCCGGGCCGTTTAGGGCCGTCCGTGGCAATTAGGCAGGGTCAGTGGGTGGGGTCAGCTCAGGGCTCACTGTCCGTGTCTTGTCAGACTGCCTTTGCCATACTGACCATAACATAAATCCTGAAAACTCAGATCGATTATATCAGTATTTGGATCCTTTTCATTCCTCGGATAGTTGGGCAATACCCAAACTTTATTTAAAGTGGCTGCTGGTGTGTAATATGGTGGAATAGCATTTCCCAACCACATAAACCTGCTTGTCTTAAGGGTCAGTTCACACGGGGTAAAACTGGCGGAATTCTCTGCAGCGGAATCCCTCCTCTCTCCGCACGCGAGCCTCCCATAGACTGCCACTATGAAATGCAAGCTGGCGGATTCTCCACCTCGGAATTCCGCCAGTTTTACTTTGTGCGAACTCAGCCTAAGGCTATATTACACGGAATGGTGATGAAGAGGAAGAGAACTCTGACCTGTCAGGTCAGCGATCGCTTACTTCTGGTTCCCAGCTCGTTGCCTGTGCATGTCGGCTGATTGTTTTCTGCTATTACACAAAGCGATTATCGGCCGAATACAACCAATAATAGGGCTTTAAGACACTGCCAGACTCCTCTGATGGTGGCTTATCTCCCCAAGAACAAAAGGAATATGTTTGATCTTTTATCGTCAGTGTCTGCTGTCAGAAGAGAGTCTGGTGGCCCCTCCATATACATCAGATGATTGGCCAGTCCCACTTATGGGACACATTAGATGGTTGGCTGATACATATGTATGGCTTGCACAACCTGGGGAGAGACACTGTACAGAGAGTAGCCGCAAACTCTTCATTATAAGGATTAATGGAGTCCGACGGTCAGATTGTAATGGCGTAACTTAGTATTTTTGCATAGCGCAGCACCTTGCAAGTCGAGTATAATCTAAATTTTATTATTTCAAATTATAGACACAATAGTGGGAGGGAACATGGTGAAACCAAAGTAGGCAAGGAGATATTTCAGAGCAAAGAAATTTGGAGGCAATAAAAAGTATGTACCTAGTAATTTAGCTGTAGATTACTTAGCTCACCTGCTTCAAAGCTATCTGCCCAAGGACAAGCTTAGCTGGTATGCCAAACATGCCTCACAGCCGTAAAAAACGTGAACGTCTCCCATGTCATGGATAACGTTTTATCAGTTTCTTCAAATTTGAATTAAAATGTTTAGAATGATGGAGGAGCAAGAAAGTTAGCGGTAACAATGCAGCCCTCCCTTGGAAGGGTTAAAAGAGACAATGCATCCTCTGACATGTGCATTTGATCCAAGTTATCTCGTTCTGCAATTTGCTAGCTTGTTTCCGTCAGAACGTGTCCTGTTCTCAGGTGCTGACACATTTCCTCCCTGGTAACATCTGCAGACAGCTCAATATTAGCAAGATGGTAGCTGATTGCTTACAGAGCAGAGACGCTGACAGGAGACGGGGAACTTGGAGATTTTTTTTTTCCACTTTAAACTATTATTAGAAAGAAAATGGAACCTTGCTATTTCTCATGTACAAAAGTCATAGAGTGCATCCACTGGTTCCTACTTTAGCAGATTACCTCCTGTAGGCCGGTAATTGGCTGCTTAGCATAACACGGCGGCCTACTTTATCACAACCAGATGTTGGTGCCGTCGCCTGTATAGAAGGTGCAGCAAGGCCAATGATTTCACTACGGGATGAGTTGATGAAAAAGAACTTAATTTACCACTGTTGGAGTTCTCTCCCATGTAGAGACAAATCTACTCTAATAGGTTTGACGTACCGAATAGTCTAAAGTACAGTATGAGGGAGAAGCACCACTTAGATGATGTTATACGTGGCTGTTAAGTAATGTAGGGTAGCAGCATAATTATAGCTACTAGGACATAAACAGCTTCTCTAATGTTGGTTGTTGACACAAAACATCTGCCGTCAACCCATTCACCTGCTTTCCACTGAGGTTTGTCCTATTTTGTCCTGTTCTTATAGACGACACGTGTTTGTTGTATAAGAGATGAAAAATAAATGGAATATCCATGTAATGAGTATGAACCAAGAACATATAGGATACCTCAAAAATTTCAATTTCAGCTGAAAAAATATTTTGGATTGTGATGCCCTGGTATAAAACGGCGGTTTAGTTAAGGTACCAGCCAGAACGTGGTTTTACAGGGGATTGGCGCTGTATTTGAATGCTCACTTATGGCTATAAACAAGGATTCCAAGAACACAGATTCATGGTAAAAGGGCATGGTTTCTGGATACAAGGTTGTTTTGTATTCCTTGCACGCAGGGCCTCCATCAGGAAGGGTTCCATACTGATAAAGTTTCTGCCCCCCCTTCCCTTTAGCAAATGCTGTAACTGAAAAAAGAAAATCTTTTATTCTAATATGGGAAATTTTTTTGGCCATTTCAAGCTCAACATATGTAATAAATTACAAGCTTAAATATGTGCAAAAATAAGGCCAGATTTTGACATATAAACAGGCAAAAACAAATGGCTGAGAGTTAAAGGGAAACTAACAGCAGGTTAGAAGCCTCTAACCTGTTGTTATGTCCATATAGCGCACGGGGCACAGAGGATGAAGGTAATTTTTCTACCTTTTAAGAAACGTTTTGGGGAAATTTATAGTTTATTTCATGTTCAAATTAGGTGTTTTGGTGCACAGGAAGTGAGGCTACCACACTCAGTGTACTAATCCACCCTGGTGGACCCACCCCTCTTCCTGAATATGCACCAAAGTGACGTTACTGCAGAGCCCTACCTCAATATTCATTAGGAGGGACAGGCTGGTCGGAAAGGATTGGTGCACTGAGAGTGGTAGTTCTGCCCCCACTGCAACAAACCACCTTATTTGCATAGGGACAAGAGTACAAATTTTCAAAAATGGTGCTGTGTATCAAGGTAAGAAAATTACCTTCACCCCCATGCCCTATAGCGCCCCATGCCCCATAGGGACAAAGCAGCTGGTTAGAGCCTGACCCTCAATCATTATAACAATTTGGAAATATTTGGGGATAAAAGTTAAGGTACACTTTAATGTTTATGGCTGTAAAAATTACAGATTAAAAAAATAATACATATGTGCACAAAAAGACATTTTACCATTCAGATCCGTGTGAACATAACATTGTAGAGAAAAGTTCAGCATTTTGTTCTGGTGTATTAAAATTCACAGCTTTGTTGTAGATCCATAATAAAGCCTCTTTTTATTGTTTAACTTTGCCGGGGTCTCTGACGGCAGTACCACCAGTTCTGCCCTAAAGACGACTCTTCTTAGACATTAATCTTAGACCAGTAATCTTTAATCTTCAAATTGGCTTGTGGTTCAAGCCAATTCTATCTTATAATATTTTGATGCCCCAGACCTTTTTAAGATCACAGTAGTAAGCAATAAGCAAAAACAGAACACGGTACTCTAAGTCAGCGCTATCTAGTGACATAAGTGCTTAAACATGTCCAATATTGAAGAAACCAGAAGTTTATTGTGTCAGGGGTGTCCTAAGGGATACGCATATAGCCCAAGGGGCTAATAGGCCTTTTCACCTTCTCATCCTTTTGTTCTGCCAGTAGAAATACATGAGGCACCTGTGCCTTGTCTTTTCCCCTTATTTTTTATTCTTAAGATCCCGATACACATTTGAATTCGGCTGGGTTCACACTATGTATATTTGAGGCTGTATTTGTGAGGCTGTATAGCAACCAAAACCAGGAGTGGATTGAAAACACAGAAAGGCTCTGTTCACATAATGTTGTAATTGAGTGGATGGCCATCATTTAATGGCAAATATTTGCTGTTATTTTAAAACAACGGCTGTTATATTGAAATAATGGCCGTTATTTACTGTTATATGGCGGCCATCCACTCAAATTACACCATTATGTGAACAGATCCTTTCTGTGTTTTCAATCCACTCCTGGTTTTGGTTGCTATGAGGACCTGACTTGAGGACCAAATACTGCCTGAAGTATACAGTGTGTGAACCCAGCTTAAGGGTACAAACCCACTTGACGTATTTGCTGCGTGAATCAGTCTTAAAAATAAGCAGGCAAAACGCAGGTTGGCTTTATACGATTGTTCTGCGTTAAAATACGCAATTGCGTATTTTTGAAACGTGAAGCTTGTTGTTAGCAAAGCATCAGTTGTTAACAACCTGTGTGAAAAACGCATGTAGCTTCATGCTTCAAAAATACGCAATTGCGTATTTTAACGCAGAACAATTGTATAAAGCCAACCTGCGTTTTGCCTGCTTATTTTTAAGACTGATTCACGCAGCAAATACGTCAAGTGGGTTTGTACCCTAAGAAAAAGTTCCCCAAGCTTGCCAATTTCTGCGGCACTTGAAGACTGTCTAACATGTGCCTGAAGAATTTGGAGGGAGAGAAGGATTCGGTGTGTTGGCTTTCAACTGCCTGATCCTGTTATACTCCGAGAGGTAAACCACCACCAGAGCTGTCTGGTAGTAGCTGTATGGACACCTTTAGGTTTGTAACCCCACCATGGGAAAGGTTAAAAATACACCAGCTAGGACCACAACCTAGTAGGTCAATCTAAATATATGATATAAGGGAACTGAATATGTAACCCAGAAATCCTTGTTGCAATAAGGGAGGTCCTCTCTAAGTGGTGGTCTTTAGGAGAAGTTTCGCTGCACTATATATGTGTACTCTAATTATGGTGATGTCACTTTAATATGCTGTTGTAAGAACATGCTCTGCCGTCTACAAAGCTTGTCCATGACTTATAGAGATGTCTTCTAGGAGTGTCATCTGGCAACTTCAAAAGGCTAAGATTGATGTTTGTCAATTTAGGATAAAAGCATGGGATAATAGGATAATGCGCCACACACAAGAGCCTCTCAGTAAATCCCAGGATGGCTCGTCCTCATTCCTAGCTTCCTAGCAGAGTCCGTCCTATATCATGGAGTGATTGCCTGTGTACAGAGATGTCTGTTACTTATTTAATAGACCGTCATCATGAACAATAACATACATGGAATACAGAGTGGATTGCAATGAACGTATAAGATCCTGAAAATATAAAGTTTCTTAATGATAAAGTTAACACAAGATCCCTGGAGGTCTGATGGTGGTTTGGGCAGCAGTTTCAGGCTCTTTCCTTTCAGCCTTAAAGGACAACTCTAGCGCTAATAAAAAAAACTGAACTTAAGCTCCAGTTGGTGTCTTCATTTTCTCTTCACTTCCTGGTTTGGGCTTTCCCATGATGCACTTTGTCTCCTGTGATGTCTAACTGACTCAGTAGAACTGTTAGATGGCTTACAGCTTGCTCAGCCAATCAGAGCTGAGCAACCTGAGTCATCTGACAAAGGGAAGCTGGCCTAACAGGGCTTAGACCAGCTTAGACTTGATGATGTCATTGTCACAAAATGGCTGCCACAGAAAAGCTGGGGTCAACAGTCATTAGGTAAGAGTGAGTTTACTTCACTTCCTGGTGGGGGTTGAGGGGGGAAAGATAGGGAAGGGGGCAGAAAGGTGATTGAAGAACTTTGAAATGTGTTTCAATTACTGGGAAAAAGCTTTTCACCTGAGTTGTCCTTACACCATCAATAACTAATCCATCCATGAGCGTAGTGTAATGTGTATGGAGACCTTTAAGGTGGTCATACTCAATAGATGAGTTGGGTGGACTGTGGTGGACTGGGACAACTACCCAGGGCCGGCGTCAGCACGTGGCGTACTCGGGCAAGTGCCGGGGCCCACAGCCGCTCAAGGGGCCCCCCGGCACTTGCCCGAGCAATGAGCCACTGGATATCGCCAGCAATGGGGCCCGCCGCATCCCCCGTACTCACTGTCGTGCCGACAGTGAGTACGGGGGATGCGGCGGGCCGCATTGCTGGCGACATCCGGGGGTGTGGCGTTGCTGGGCGGATGCGACGTCCTCAATGACGTCCTGGGCTGGGCCTTCCTCCGCAGCGCTTCAGGACGTGATCCCCTCAGCAGGCGCAGAGCGATGACGTCATCGCGCCTGCTAGCGGATCCATCCCTGCGGCGCACAGAAGGGAGAAGCCAGGAAGAAGAGGACCGTCCTTTGGATTAGGTGAGTATGATTTTTTGTTTTGTGTTAAGGCAGAGCAGGGGGCATCTACTATGGGGCAGGGGCCATCTACTATGGGACAGGGTAGGGGTCATCTACTATGGGACAGGGTAGGGGCCATCTACTATGGGACAGGGTAGGGGTCATCTACTATGGGACAGGGTAGGAGTCATCTACTATGGGACAGGGTAGGGGTCATCTACTATGGGACAGGGTAGGAGTCATCTACTATGGGACAGGGCAGGGGGAATCTACTATGGGACAGGGCAGGGGACATCTACTATGGGACAGGGCAGGGGTCATTTACTATGGGGCAGAGCAGGGGGCATTACTATGGGGACAGAGGGCATTATTACTATATGGGGGCACAGCATGGGGACACAAACCTTCTTACTTTACTGCACATGACACCAAGCAGCGGAGTTACTAATGTATAGGAGCCTATGGGTGGGGAAAAGGGAAGGAAGTTGCTGGAAATGTGCGGAGCCTAAGATGTTTGTCTCACAGGTTCTGAAGAGAAGAATTGTAGCTGGAAGAAATCATCATGGTGGTCTGGGCCGGATGGCGAGGAAACGGAGAGCGATCGCATCAGATCAAAGAAGACGTCACCTGTGAGTTACCGAATTATGTTTGTTGTTTTTTTTGTTATTTTGTCAAACTTTATTTGGTAGGTGTGCCCCGAGGTGAAAAAGGTAATCAGCAGTGTAGTATATACTTTTTATCCTTCTGTATGAGTGTGTATATATCTCTCCATTCTGTGTAGGTATACAGCATTGTATTATATACTTATTATCCTCCTACTGTATGAGTGTGTGTATATATGTGCTCGAGAGATAGATATATACACACTCAAACAGGAGGGGGGATAATAAGTATATAACACAGCTGATCCCCTACACAGAATCAAGAGCTAGAGACCCTCTAACAATGATGCCATATAATTTGCTATTCAAAGGGGCCCGCCGAGGCTCTCTCGGCCAAGGGCCCACAAAAACCTGGAGCCGGCCCTGCAACTACCCCATGTGCTTTTCAGTTGTCCTGACTCTACCCTGATGTAAGAAGTTGAGCAGAAGAAAGACTGGTCAGCACTTTGTTCCAATGTATTGGGAATTAGAGTGCATCCTAAAAACAGAAGTCCTGATGAGAAGCTTTCACTCCACTGTCCTACCAGACTAGGTGACTCTCAGGTTGTATGGGGCTTCTGGGGGGGGGGGGGGGGTAGATTCTGCCCTGTCCTGCTTTTACTTCACTGCTGTGTTATATTTCCTATTGAGTATTGTTACATTTCCACCTGCATTATTTTGTATTAGCTATGAGCTCCACTGTCTCCTTTTACATGCTATACACTTATGATTATGCATCCATATTAGTGTAATTTGTCTCCATATGTGTACTTATGTATTTAGAGTGTAGCCCTGTCCCAAGGGTGCGTGTGCTGTTCTATTTAAAACCTGTTAACCTATACTACTTTATGCACTGCTATTCAGATGAAGAGGACCTGATCCTTGAAACGCGTAAATTTTGCATATTTTAAAAAATATTTTAAACTTTTTATCTGTTTTCCACTGTTGGAGTTCTTTGGGCAGCGCTGACCGTTATGGATTAGTAACACTTTTTGCTTTTGCACCCAGTTTTTGCATTTCTCTATGGGCCCCTACCTGTAAGTATCCCGTTCAGACTATCCTAGTTGGCTTTCAGCCCCTAATTCTCCACTGAAAATATCTTGCCAATTTAAAGACCTGATACCCACTTGGGTGATATGCATAAAGCCCAAGGACCTTAAAGGTGAGCACTAGAGATGAGCGAACCTCAAGTATGCTAAAGTCGATCCGAACCCGAACTTTCGGCATTTGATTAGCGGTGGCTGCTGAACTTGGATAAAGCCCTAAGGCTATGTGGAAATCATGGATATAGTCATTGGCTGTATCCATGTTTTCCAGACAACCTTAGAGCTTTATCCAAGTTCTGCAGCCCCAGCTAATCGACTCGAACCCGAACCCGGTTCGCTCATCTCTAGTGAGCACTCCATCAGCTCTCTGCCTATTAATCTGACTTGTTTGTACAGTATCACAAGAGGCGCTGCTGCCTGGCTTTTTTCTCTCCTCTACCCCTAAATTTTGAGGTGTCGTACACTATGTTTTAAAATTTTGATCTTTTTTGTGTATTGTCTTTCCACCAATAAACTTTGTTATTGTTTTATACTTTGGTGTGCACATTTTTATATATGTTCCCTTTCCTTTGTTCATTACATATATTGTTCTTCGGCACGTTGTAGCACCCTTTTGATTCTATTCTTTGCATTATTTTGGGTGGTACCTACCTCCCCTGTTTGACTAAGATGTAACACCATACACATCCTATAGCCAAAGGTGGTGCTGTTTATGCAACACAATGGGTTGTTTTCTATATTCCTGGAGCCCATAAAATTGCTGCCTTTGGTGCCATAAGATAATAAATTTATAATATACATTCTCATTTGAAAGGGTTTTACCATCTATACCAGGGATGGGGAACCTTCGGCCATCTAGCTGTTGCAAAACTATAATTTTCATCATGCCTTGACCGAATTGTAGCCGAAGCCGAAGGTTCCCCCATCCCTAATCTAGACATTGATCCTTGTTGTGCATAATTGTCTGACTGGAGGGTGTAACGCTCCGCCATCTTGAAAACAGGAACTCTGTACAGTGGGACAGTGTGCAGACATAAACACTACTTTATTCATTGGCTAAGGGAATGCCGTAGCACATTTTTTGGCATTTTTGGTGGTTGACAATAAATGGGAGGGAGTTAGGATGTGCATTGCCACTACATGTAGAGTCCTGCTCTCAAGATTATAGCAAACCCAGGAATTGGATCCCCCCGTGATCAGACACTTTTCCTATATCTTGTGGATAGGGGATAAGTATCTATGTTCGTAAAACCCTTTAAACATTAGAAAGCTTATCGTACAATTTTCCATTTTGAAAAATAATCCTCTCCATTTATCTTCAAGTGACGGTCAGGTGGATCATCGCTGCCAATTACACGAGAGCTAAATCACCACCTGCACGTAGATAATAACTGAAGACTTGCTATAAGCTCCATGATGCCGTCTATCCTCAACATAGTCTGATTTAATTAGTCATATGATACCGCTGGCAGCTTGTGTAATTAAGAAGTATTAGATACTTTTGTCGCCACTTCTTATCTCAGTGTTAGCTCGAGCGTCAAACTCAATCACGACAACGACGTTGAGAGCATATTATTCCCTTCAGTTCTTTATTCGAAGCTCTTCTTGTAAATCATATAAATTTGGAGGGATATAGTGAGATATTCTGATTATTCCTCGCAATTATACACCCATCAGGCGACGTAACTGTGTGTCAGAATCACTCACATCAACTAATACAGTTCATTTACAGATGAAACTGTTGCACCACACGTGTCTGACGCATCGTGTAGGATGCCGTACAGGGAAAGTGGGAAATTCATCAACCACTAGAAAGATCATGAAAAGAATAAAAAAATAGAGTCTAATTTATGAATACTTTAAAAAAAAAAAAAAAAAAAATTATAAATCCACTTTTTTTCCCCATCTGCTTTTCATAAAAATTGATTCTATTCCAGTATGGTGGATCAGAGAAACATTCCAGAGAAATCAAAGTTTTATAAGCCACCAGGAATGGGATTAAATAGTCACGGGGGTAGTTTCCACTGGCTGATGCCTGCCCCGCTGACCTTGAATGACATGTTTTTCCTTATGTGTGTATAGGGAAAGACACATTACTAAAGGCTGGTGGTGCAGAGAGTAGCCCCTGGGGACCACCACAACGCACCTCAATTTGTTTTCTTAGAAACACCTGAGCATTACAGTGTGTTGGGATCAGGCTCCCTGTTTTATGCCATCTGTGGTACAGTTATCACAACAGCTAAGAAGCCCCTTTGCTAAGCTTTTCTAGAGTAAAGAAATGTGAAGATTAAGGGCCAGTTCACATGGGCCAAAAGCGGCGGAATCCTGCCTGCCTCAGTGTCACACAGTGTCTCTATGTCAATGACATGACAATTCTTTGAGCGGAGAGCGGCAAAAAATGAGGCCTCCCATTGACACACTGAGGCTGTCGGGATTCCGCCACTTTTGCTTTGTGTGAACTGGCCCTAAGATGAGTTTGATCTCTTGTTATAGGAACTTCCATATTAACAAGTAGTATGGGTGAAGAATGAAGATGCCCATACACATAAAAGTCCTGCCGGTGCACTGTCTGTTCAGGTGCATGGCGGAGATGGAATTCTTCTTGAAGCACCCCTCTGAAAGAACGTCAACTGTTTGGGTTAGGCAACGTTCTTTGAACCCGAACTCTCTGAATTTGACTCCTGTGGTTGCAGAAGTTGACTGCCGCCCTAAGGAGTCCTGGAAAACAAATGCCAAACGTTGGGGCTCAGAGACTGTTGCCAAACCCCAACCGTTTGGCCCCTCCACTCAACACTAGTCCCAACCCCTATCTTCAGTGAAATCATCTCTGCCAACTGGTAAAGTATATAAGGTCCTTTAGAGTTCTATTCACAAGTCTCCACCAGTCGGGCAGCCCTTTCCTGCTATCAGTCGATAGCCATATATCTCCTATTACCCAATGTGATCGTTTTGAAGCAGGTCGGAATGGCCCAATCAGCCAGTAGTTGAGTGGTTAATCACTAGCCCTACTACAAATTTGTCAGATATGTTTGGCCACCTTAATTTTGTTTTTTGGTTTCCAGTTCATTTTTAACTTTAGTGTAAGGAAATCCCTATATTCAGTATAAATAGGAGGCATATAAGACATGTACTGCCAGTAAATGACCTACTCTAAAAGCATGAAAAGAACAAAAACTGTGTTACATGTACCGCTAAACTTCTGGGTCCAGTAACTTCACCATCCAAAGATGTACCCCCTGCTGCATCACAAATTGAACCGCCCTTATTCTTAATAACCAAAGACCAAAGACTGTCTGTATTGTGCAAAAATCTACTGTGATTTCTTCATTAGAAGAATTTGGAGGACAAGAAACTTGACGTTGTAGTGTATATATTTTGTGATCACAGCTAGAGACGGGCCGATTGCTTTCATCCATTTACCAACTTGTATGTTATCAGCTTGTTATCACCAACGCAATTCTCAGTCACAGTGCATCTATTTGTCGGTGCATCCTAGTGCAAAGAAAGCTGCAAACCCATAATGGAAACTTTCACTCACAAGGCCTAGATTCAAGGCCCTTTTGCACAAAGCCATTATCGGACGTATTTGGCTGATTACGGACGATAATCGATTTGTTTGCTTTCCAGACTCCCTATGGCTGCATCCTATGAATCCTAGTTAAATAAAAGGGGGGGGGGGGGGGCAAACCAAGGCATTAGCCATACCTTAACAACTGTAAAGTATATGTGCCATGTAACCAAATGACAGCACCTAAAGTGGGAAATCATAAGAGATGAGCGCAACATGAGCATGCCCAAGTCCGGTCAATCAGAATTTGAATACCGGTGGCTGAAGAAGTAGGATGCAGAAATATGGATACAGCTATAGGCCATAGGCTCTTTCCATGTTTTCCTAGACTTTCAAGGGCTGTATCCAACTTCTTCAGCCACCGATATTCAAGTGCTGAACGATCAGACTTGAGCATGCTCCAGTTGCGCTCATCTCTAGAAAACAGATCTCATTACTTGGGTGGAAATATTGTTGGCTAACTGAACATGCCACTACAGCCATGTTTTTTGCACAGTTCATGTACATGGGTATAAATTATAAACTCTTTTTACTTCAGATTCATTCAAATTTATTTTGGGCACATCATGTTGTCGGCATCTCCTTCCTACTATCTGAAATGTAAAAATAGTAAATCTTTTTGCCTCATTTATTCTGGTTAATCAATTTGTGTAATAAAAGGCAACAATTAGGTGATTGTTGTCTTTCAACATGTTGGACAACGACTTGGATAGCAAACCATCGCTATCTTCCATGGGCTCCTATGGGATCGTCCATCCCAATCTTTCATCGTCCATCTTAATTCCTTCCTAATTGTTGCCAAAAACTTGCATCCATGCCTTGCTCTAGATTTATTATGTGTTTCTGACACTTTTTGTGTCTTACTAGACAGTAATAAGTACATTGCAATGGTTGGTCACCACCATAAAGTGTAAATGACTAGACCAGTGTTTCTCAACTCCAGCCTTTAAGTACACCCCAAACAGTTCATAATTCGAGGATTTCTTAAAGGCTCTTTTTTTTAAGTTTTTATAGGAACGCTCATTAACTTGATATTGGGCCCATGTGGGCCAGCGATCAGCTGGCAAACGAAACGTGTCTAAGGGCCCTATTACATTATCGTGCGAAAAACCGTTATATTGCTCGAATTAATGGTGCGTTTACACAGAAAGATTTATCTGACAGATTTTGGAAGCCAAAGCCAGGAATAGATTTGAAAAGAGGATAGATCCCAGTCTTTCCTTTATGACCTGATCCTTGTTTATAGTCTGTTCCTGGTTTTGGCTTCAAAGATCTGTCAGATATATCTGTCTGTGTAAACGCACCATTAAAGATAATCATTCTGTGTAATTGCAGGCAACGATCGAAAAATCGTTCGTGTGATGTTGATCGTTGATTTAGTTCTGAACCTTAAAGTGTTGTGAAATTTTTTTTGCAGTGGATGGAAAAGAGGAAGGAGGGGGGACCTGGGAAAAGGCTTCTTAAATGCAGATAATGGCATATTTGGCTAACAAACCCAATTACAAAGTTTCTTAAAATCGGCTGGACTATTGATTTCTGCAAAAAAAAAAAAAAAAGACAGTGACTCTTTAAATTATTGTTAATCGTTCGCTAATTGTTCGCTAATCGTTCGCTGTAATTCCACATTTGTTTGCTGTAGTTCTGCATTTTTTCACTAATCGTTCAGTGTAATTGCACATTGTTCATTGTTTTGCTGGGGTCAGATGGAGTAAACGATCATAGTAACCATCGCAATAATGATCGTAATAACAATCGTAACTAATGACCATCGTTCTGTGTAATATGGTGAACGATTTCAGATTAACGATAAACAATCTAGTTTGCGATCGTTAATAGTTTGTCGTTAATCGTTAAAAATCACTGTAATAGGACCCTTATGCTGTGTTTACACGGAGCGATTATCGTTCGAATTTTCACGATAACGA
The DNA here is from genome assembly GCF_027789765.1 of Dendropsophus ebraccatus. NCBI lineage: Eukaryota > Metazoa > Chordata > Amphibia > Anura > Hylidae > Dendropsophus > Dendropsophus ebraccatus. The sequence goes on along the minus strand of NC_091459.1, from coordinate 115,191,026 downwards.
TCGCATTTGAACGATAATCGGCTCGTGTAAACACAGCAAACGAGCAAACGATGTGAGAGAAATCGTTCATCATGTGTGAGATGGGCTTAAGCAATCTTAAAACGATCGCAATAACATTTTTTTCAACGTTTTTTCAACGTTTATCTTTTCGTCTAAATGCTGATCGTTATAAAAATAAAATTGTTGCCTCAAAATCATTAAACGATCGATTGGCTAAATTATCGCTCCGTGTAAAAGGACCATAACTTGTCTAGCTGGATGCCCCAAATTTATATTACTGCGTGCACCACTGTGAAATGGTTGGCACATCCTCTTCGTGCCTTCTCTAGGTTTAAGCTAAGTCAGCATTCATAAATCCACCACATTGTTATATATAGAAACAGTTTTTGGAACATCTCCTAGAACTTGCAGCCCACCAAAAACCATAAACCAATATGACAGCCCCACTAAATATGAGATTAATATGTCCTCCAAGGTCTCTTGTGCCTTATCTCCACATTTGTTTTAAAAAAAATTGAAAAAAACTATAAATCCTAGTGAAAAAAAAAATGTGTGCCAAACCAAGGCATTAGCCGTACCTTAACAACTGAAAAGTATGTGTGCCATGTAACAAAACGACAGCACCTAAGAGATGAGCGCAACATGAGCATGCTCAAGTCCAGTAATTCAGAATTTGAGTATCGGTGGCTGAAGAAGTTGGATGCAGCCCTAGGGAGTCTGGGAAAATATAGATACAGGCATAGGCCATAGGCTGTATCCATGTTTTCCTGGACTTCCAAGGGCTGTATCCAACTTCTTCAGCCACCGATATTCAAGTGCTGAACGATCGGACTTGCATGCTCCAGTTGCGCTCATCTCTAGAAACCAGATCTCATTACTGGGGGGAATGTTGTTGGCTAACTGAACATGCCACTACAGCCATGATTTTTGCACAGTGCATGTACATGGGTATAAACTATAAACTCTTTTTACTTCAGATTTATTCAACTCCATGCTTTATTTTGGCCACATCATGTTGTCGGCTTCTTGCTTTCTGTCATATCTCTTTTGGTATCTCCTTCCTACTATCTGAAACGTAAAAATAGTAAATCATATGTTGATCAGTTCAAAAATAGGGTTTACTTCATGTTACTGATTTTACGATAATTAGAACTTTTTGCCTGCATTTATTCTGGTTATAATCTAGCTCGGTGTCAGTAAATTGAAGTTATTTTTGACTATTTGTGGCTTCTAGAACTTCATAGAACTTTCTACTATCCAGAATTACTATCTATATTACTTCTCTGATATAAGAAGCTATTATATCCTTCTGACTTTGTTGTAGGGTCCTATAAATTCTGCAAACAGAGAAGACTGGATGATCTGTGATATATGGCTCACCACCAATGGTACTGGGAAGACCAGGTTACTATCAAGCCAAGAGCTTGGGGGCAGCTGAAGTATTGTATTGTTAGGCTATGTTCACACTATGTATGTTTTATATAATTCATGGCCGTTGTTGCAATTTGCAACAATGGCCGTGATTTATACAAAACATACTTTGTATTGAAATGAATGGAATCCCGGCCAGAGCATATACACATAGTATACGCTACGGCTGGGATTTCATCCGACCACACGAAAAACTGACATGTCAGTTTTTTGTGGCTGCTATTCATTGAAGTTTACACAATGGAGTGTGCCGCTCCGGCTGCACGCTCCATTGTGTGCAGCGGTGAATTGGGATGCGGGCACACACGGATGTGCCCGTATCCCAATTCATCAGCAATGAAGATCAACCGGCCAGTACTGCAGTACCGGCCGGGTTGATCTTCAGAAACACCCCCTGTTCTGTGACCCGGCTGGTCATAGAACGGCTGGTGTTATACGTAGTGTGAACTCAGCCTTAGAATGGGAAACACCGCAATCCATGGAACTTCCCACCCTGGTTATACTAGTCTGCTCCTTGAGTTTTATCTGATCAGTTATGAAAAATCAGGAGGATCTCATTTTCTTTCTTTAAATGAATATACTTATTTATTAGCGTATCTGCTTTGTGCATTGCACAACTTTTTTTTTCAGCACGTAATACGCTCCAAAATACATGCCATAAAGTGATCAGGTTCATACTTCAGGCTAAAATGCTTTTACATTTATATACTCGGTGGTTAGAAGACGTTACTTCCACCAGACATGATATAATCCTAAACCATTGCTAAAGTATTGTTACAGAATATGTAGCTGACATCAGGACTAGCTAACCTTGAGCACGCTCTAGTTCGTCCAAAACCAAACATTCTACATTTGATTACCGGTGGCAGAAGAAGTTGGATGCAGCCTTGAGGCTGCCTGTAAAACATGGATACAGTCATAGGCCATAGTCTGTATCCAGGTTTTCCAGGACTCCCTAGACCTGCAGCCAACTTCTTCTGCCACCAGTAATCAAATGCAGAACGTCCTGGTCCAAACCAAGCATGCTTGAGGTTCGCTCATCTCTTATCAGGAAGCCAGAATGGATCGGTTTGTATACGATAACCTGCATCGTTGCTAAATACCAGAGGTTCTCGTGACCACTGGGGACAGAAAGTAGTATATGGTCAGTATTTTTCCTAAAAACACATACAAGGAAGCCTCTTTAAGAAGAGAACACTTACATTGACAATAATCTTCTCAACTAAAATGGTCAATGTGCATAACATATGGTGGACGGAATATACTTCATATAAAAACTGCTCTGGATAGGTGGGTGGCTTTCTCAAATAACTCCTTTAAAAGCCACAAAAGCACAAATTGTCTCATAAAGGGAGAAATGTTTATTGAACATTTAAATGGGCACAGGGACATGTCAAAAGTTTTGATGGGTTGGGTCTCACTGGTAAAACCTCCGCCAATCAGAAGCTGGAAGAAGCATGTGGAGATCTCTGTCCATGTCTCTACATTATAAGTCTATGGGACTGCATAGGTCACAGCAGCGATCAAAACTTTTGACATGACCCTGTGAGATAAGACCTCTACACTATAGCCATACCCTTACAGTCAGGCCCCCTTTAAAGGGCTGGGCCCTATCTGCGATTCTTTTAAAAGTGTCCAAAACAAATGCCAACCACCCATATGCCCTAAAAGCATATAAATCCTATAAATCCTCAGCTCGTCTTATTAACGACAAAAATAAATAAATCAAAAACACCCGTCTTGAAGGAAGGCAATTTTTCTTTGTCTGCGAGCCCTCCCCTTTGCTTTCCCCCTGCAGTACCAATTACATAGCGTTCCATTGATTTGATACACAACGTACTTTCCATGACAATGATTAAAAAAGGAATAAAGCAGATCGGGTATAGGGAAGAGGAGCGAGCTGGTGACGGTGTCGCTGCTAAGTGGGAGCCGCTGGATGGTATGCTGTAATCTAAACATTGTAGGCCTTCCATGTTCCCCCCAGCCACAGTAAATTAACACCTCCTGACAGTGGAGACATATATCATGTCAGCGGCCCCTGAAAGGCTTAACAGTGAAAAATCATTTCTGCGCTTAGAGATGAACAACATTGCAAGAGCCAGGTGCACACCATGAAAGTGGCAATTAAGGAATTAGGCTGATGGAGGGCTTCTTAACCCAAAAAGTCATGCTTTTCCCTGTGTTTCACTGTGGCTTTTAAAAACCAATAAATGTCATTCTTTGAACATATTTCTTTTTAATTGCTCCTTTCAAGGTGGGCAATGGGCTCTGCACGAGCCGAGCGAAAAGCTGCAGTATAGCCAAATTCATCTCACTTATGAATTATTTATTTTTTTCGAGAAAAGCACTTTTTACGGGAAGTATGTTTTTTTTTTTTTTAAAGTATCTGAAACCATTCGAAACATTTTTTTCCCCCCATAAAAGCCTGAAACCGCAATGAGTGGAAATGATCAAACTCATTAATGACATCACTGCCTGAAACTTGCAGCATTTGGTATAAAAACTTTATTCGTTTTTTTTAGGAGTGATATTTGATATTTAAAGGGGAGATTGTATAGGACTGGAAAATATGGCCACTTTCTTTCAGAAACAGTGCCAGGCCTGTCCACAGGTGATGGGTGGTATTGCAGATCAGCCCCTTATGGTGCGTTTACACGGAAGGATTATCGTTTGAATTTTCACAATAACAGCCTCATTTGAGTGATTGTCGGCTGGTGTAAACACAGCGAACAATCAAGCGACAAGTGAAAAATCGTTCATTGTGATCTTTCAACATGTTCTCAAATCGTCGTTGGTCGTTCGCTAAAAATTCGCAGATCACTTTGTGTAAACAGTCTTTCACAGATTTCATGTGTGACATGGGCTTAAGCGATCTTAAAAACGATCGCAATTACTATTTTTTTTAAATAATTTATTCATCTAAACGCTGATCATTATAAAAACAAAATTGTTGCTTCAAAATCGTTAAACAAACGATTGGGCGAATTATCGCTTTGTGTAAACGGACCATTAGGTCCCTTTTACGCTGGCCAATTATCAACAGATGGGAACCCTCACCGCTAATAATCAGACTGTATAAAAGGACCAGCGATCAGCCCAAAAGTGAAAAATCTCTTGTTTGTCGGATGATCTCTTTTGTTGGCTGATTGCTTTGTATTCTGACCTCTTTGCCTGTTCTGACTTTTGCTATCTCTTATTTGACCTATGTCTGCCTGACTATTCTTTATGGTGTTTGTTTGTCTTGTCTTGTTCTGTGTTTCACTTACCCAGAGTAGGGACCATCGCCTAGTTGTCGACGACTGCCATAATCGTGCTGGCAAACATAAATAACATCTTATTTCAATAGTGTGTATATTTTTAGGTGTTGATAAAGCAATTAAGTTTCTATTTTTATTTAGAAAAATGGGAAAGGGGAGTGTTGAGAATTTTTTATTTTTTTTTTTGGGGGGGGGGGGGGGGGAGATGGGACGACATTTTTTATACATATTTTTAAAAATATTATCTTTTACTTTTTATGAAAACGCTTTAATTAACCCTTTGAGGACCAGGCCCAAAATGACCCAGTGGACCGCGCAAATTTTGAGCACTTTCAGTTTTCTATCTACAGAGCCATGTAAGGGCTTATTTGTTGCAGGAATAGTTGTACTTTGTAATGGCGTCTTTCATTTTACCATAACATGTATGCTGGAACCCGAAAGCTATTATTTATGAAGATATAAATAAGTGAAATTGTAAAAAAGAATGCAATATGGTAACGTTTGGGGGGTTCCTGTGTCTACGTAATGCACTATATGGTAAAAGCGACATTATACTATTACTCTATAGGTCAGTCCGAACACAACCATATGCAGGTTACACAGATTCTCTAATGTTATATATTTTTTTTTATAAAATCCTTTTTTTTGGCAATTAATTAATACTAAAATGGGCCTATTGTGACACTTATAACGGTTTTATTTTTTTTTTTTACCTACGGGGCTGTATGGGGTGTCATTTTCTCCACCATGATCTCTAGTTTTTATTAATACCTATTTGTGAAGATCGGACGTTTTGATCACTTTTTATTAATTTTTTATATATATAATGTAATGCCGAGTCAGGAACTGTCCAGAGCAGAAGCACATCCCCATAGAAAACCTCTCCTGCTCAGGACAGTTCCTGACTCGGCCAGAGATGTCAGCAGAGAGCACTGTTTCTGAATGTAAATAAACACCACTTTCTGCAGGATATATAGTAGCTTATAAGGAAGACATGAGATTTTTAAATAGAAGTAAATTACAAATCTATATAAGTTTCTGACACTAGTTGATTTGAAAGAAAAAACAAAAAACTCCCTGGACAACCCCTTCAAGTATTATTTTACTTCCTCCTGTAATTTGGTTCATCCCCCATTACAACCTGCCCGTAGGAGCAGTTGGAGGCAGGAAGACATGTGGGATTTAGCCACCTAAATCCTAGTGACTATGGCATCTAGGGGAATATAAGGTAGGGATCTCAGATCCTGGTGGCAGTTACTGTAGATCCTGGAAGCTGATGGTCATGTGCAGTTCTCCTCCAGCACCTGCTGTGTATGGAGCAGGCTCAGGCCCCGAATTTGGTCCATACTTTCTAGTGCCATACATGTAAGGCAGATGTTGCCTGGATTTATAGGGTGGAAATATTAACTTTGGGTCACAATTTTTTTTTCTTCTTTTTTTTCATTTTTTTTAATGCTAAGATTGTAAGTGCTTTTGCATCTGCTACTCGACATTACATGCTACTGCTAAACGTACTGATAACTACCGTGTTTCCACAAAAATAAGACTTATATTAATTTTTTTGCAGTCTTATTTTGCAGGGGGAAGAGAAATAAGACATTCCCCGGAACCTCCCTGGAATACTCCTATCTGTGCGGAATGGGTGGCGGCATGCAGCGGGGCATGCTGGTGGGACGAGCAGCGGCTTGCAGTGGGATGTGTTAACGGGACGCGCAGTCGAGCGAAGTGTTGTGCGTCGGGATGTGCTGTGGTGTGCGTTGCCCTGTGCAGAGGACGTGGGGACCATGGCAGTGAAACTTCATTAGGGGATTAGGTGAGTCCTGAGTGGCAGTCGGCAGCCTTACTTTGGCGGGACGCCTTACTTTCGGGGGCGCCGTAGTTTAGGGTAGGAGGTGCCTTATTTTGGGGGGTGTGCCTTACTTTAGGCTAGAGGATAGGTTAGTTGGGGTATCTTATTTTAGGAGGGCTTATTATTTTCAGGGAAACACAGTAGTATACTAAGTCTTGGTATTGTCAATCATTTGTTCTTCATTTAATGTAGATATAATTGTACTATCACTGCAATATTCATGCATAATCAATCAATAGGTTAAAAGAAAAGCAGACTACAGTAACATAAGCTTAGTTTTGATATTTATCTAATTTATTTTAACTAATTGTTGATGAAGCCATACCTTTTTTCTGAAATCCAAACCCTCACTAATAGGTAATTGTTTTGCTGTGATTTTCTATTAGCTCCACAGGGACTGAAGTGTCTATGACGGCTTATTACGCTGTCTCCATTGAAATGAACAGGCTTGCTCTGGAGTGCACGTTTATGGAGGGGTTGTGGGGGTTGGGCAGCAGAACAAGTGTTTGGCCTACAGCTATCTAATTTGTATGGCCAATTTTAAGATACAAAAAGGAAATGGAGGCCATTCAGTAGGATGCAATACTCAATGAGATGCTCTCTGGTTTTCTTTGTCTTCGGCATTGTAGATCTGTTCCGCGGCTTGTGTTTGCAGGTGGTATTGTTATCTGAGTAATGTAAATACAATGTAACCCCGGCCTCCAATCTCGAACTGAGCTACAGAGTTAATTTGAGGGGGAAAATTAGTCTATGGTCTTCAAAGAGATTTTGTGATGGATTTAAGATTTTATCAGTTGTGGAAGATTTGAGGTTTTGTTTTTTTTTCTTATTTTTGCTCACATCTGCTTCTTATAATCGGTCGCTTTGACTAAAAACACGCACTGTAGGAAATGGTCAAACATGAGGCTTAAGTCCCATGTGTTTTTATAAAGTGTTACGAGTGATGAAAAACAATGTTCCCAGGCTGCACAAGTACAGTACATGCATGCCAATGACAAATAGAAAAGGTTCTAAAAGGCTCTTTGGCTAAAATTTCCAAAATAGTAACAGCCTTAAGATGCCAGTAGACATCGGAGATTTGAAGGTGCAAAATCTACTATCAATCTAATCTGTCACATTCATATCCACTCCCCTAACCATTCTCTGAAATACTATTGTATCATATACCCTGTTCTAATTCAGAATCATAGAGTTCCTCCTGAACTGCACCTAACATTTACCACTTTCTTTCCCGTTAGTGATAGAATAACCGTTAACCTATTACACAGTCCTTTAAAACTATTTCTTAGAAGTTACTGGCCCACCATTATATTTGTCCTAGGACTCCGACTTTGAGCAGCATCTGCACAGGGTTTGCATGTTCTCCCCATTATGCATAGTTTTTTTCAAAGTATTCAAATTCCCTAAAAAAAAAATGCTAAACAAGATGAACAAGAAACCACCTTCAGTCAAACTCTTCCTTTATTGCATGGAAGCAATGGGATACAGACAAACAGAATCAATGGCTGTTTCACATGGTTGTGCTTCTTCAAGACCAGATGCAAGAAACAAGCGTTGGACTTTTTTTTTTCTGTATCCTATTGCTGTCATGATGGAAGGGGATGGTGAGTGCCGTGGATTTTTCATTGATTTGTTTATGATGATCTATCTATCGCTCTACAGTATCAATAAAAAATAAATAAAATACAGCACTTCACGATAGAAATATGTGCTCTATTACATCATATGCCAAAAAGGAACATGACAAATGTTCAATCCCCTCTTGGGGTCCATATTAACCGTATCAGGCTAGAAAATCACCCTGAAAGGGAATTGAAACGTTGCTGTGTTACTTTTTTGGCATATGATGTAATAGAACATATCACATTTTTGTATATCCAATTGGCCTTGAGTCTTGGTTTGGCTTTATCTCATATCTATCATCTATGTATGTATGTATGTATCTATCTCATATCTATCATCTATCTATCTATCTATCTCATATCTATTATCTATCTATCTATCTATCTATCTATCTATCTATCTATCTATCTATCTATCTATCCATCCATCTCATATCTATCATCTATCTATCTATCTATCTATCTATCTATCTATCTCATATATATGTATATACATACAAATTTCCTAGTTACCATAAACAACCAATAGTTAGATACTATAAAGCTCTATTATTTCTCCAGCTGATTACTTGGTAATTGACAGTATATGATTATCGTTGTGTATTTACAGAACAAATATGCAAATACTGTTCTAATTGGAGGAGGAAATGCAAGAGGAAATTCAGACGGATGTTCAGATTGAGTTCTAAAATAAATACTGTCGGAGCAACTATTATCCTAAAAGCCTCACTGAGTACCTCCGATTCCAGAATATCCCAGTTATCCCAGTGGAGCCTATTAATTCCATCCTTAGAAGTTAGTGCCTTCTGTTGCCATGAACAATAATGCTCTATGAATATGAGATTGGGTCAGGTGTATCACATATGGTGTTCGCTTGACCATTTTAACCATGTGATTTACAGTGGGGTAGACTGGAACTGAGGGGCTCCAATGTTCCTGCAGCATCACTTTTCGGGGTAAACCTCTATCGCATAGACATTATGTTAGCAGTAGAAACTGAGAACAAGTGTCTAATGTCCATAACAGCTGTCAGCAGATGGAAAGTCTTTCCATATGGAGAGATAAGTGGCTTGGTCAATGTTCTAAGACCCCTAGATAGAGTAAAACACCAACTTGAAGGGACACCATTTTTTAAAGTGGTGTGAGAGGTTTTTTGCATATCCTTTCTTCCCAGAATTCCCAGTGGAGAAGGAATGGCCTTTTAGTCTCCACACATCTTTATGGCAGATTCTCCTTAAGGAGAACTAGTATCCCTTTGGCTACAATGTCCACAAGGGATACAAGGCTGTCTATAAGCCTATAATAACCTTGTATTACAGTGGAGTATTCTATGAACCAGTATGGTGAGTTCATTCGAACATTCCAGGATTGAGACAACCTTTATAAAACAGAGCTTTGTCAAATACAGTTGACCTTGCAAGAAATCCTGTACAAGATATGCCTGTATTTACACACCCTATAGAGCACACAATGCTTGGAAAACGGGACCGAAGATCTAAGTGCGGTGACTTTTTACTACTAAATATTTGCTTTCATGGTGCAATGTCTGCAGCACTTACACAACCTCTTATGGGAATTACCATGAGTTATGGCTGCTATTGATTTTTCTCTTAAACAAATCCATTGATCTGCCCTTATGTCCTCTTCTGCAGTATTTCCTCTGTGCATAATAATTCCTTTATTCATAAATACCAACATATTCTGCAGTGCTGTACAGAACTTGTTATCGCTCATATTGGTCCCTGTCCCCATTAGGGCTCACAATCTAAACTCAAAATTAACCTATCTGTATGTTTTGGAGGAAAACGGAGTACCCACAGGAAAACCACGCAGACATGTGGCAAACATACAAACTCCTTGCAAAATTGCCCTTTGTGGGATTTGAATGCAGGAGCCACCAAGCCACCCTGTGCATGCCCAAAATTACTATTTATTATAATTCTTAACTGCCATAGTTACCTATATTGTGTTATTTCTAATGTATTTGGCATAGTAGCCATGATGCAACCCCCTTTGCACATCCTGAGCCCCCTAAGACTGATTGTATCTATGGCCTTTGGACAATAAAATATGAAGACTCCACTTTAGGGACATATGGATTCCATACTGGGCTATTCTCTTCTTTTAGATTCTGTTTATTAGCCAGGGCAAGAAGCTGCTAACAAAGAGTGGCTCTCACTCCTGCAAACATATACCACAGCATCCCCTAATGGTAGCTCATACAGAATCAAGACCAGTGGCGATCATCTGATCATCTCAGTCTGTTCCAATCTGAAAAGCTGTTGCCAACAGGAAAACAGCTTTAGCGTCTCTGTCATTTAAAAGGTTCTTTAGACAAGTCAGAGCCCCCCCCCCCCCACTCCTTAGAACTAGTAAGGAGAAGCACTCGGCTGGCTCGCAGTGACCTCTGTCCCACAACAGGAGATGGGCTCAGCCTCACGCTTCTCCCAACTTTTTCTATTGATTGGTGGTGGTCTGAAACTTCAAAACTTTTCACGTGTCTATGTCAACATTTTTTCAAATAATTGGGACACTTTAAGGGGGTTATCCAAGATCAGAAAAACATAGTTGTTTTCTTCCGAGAACAGCACAAACTCTGTCCTGGTGTGGTGTTGCAGCTCAGTTGCATTTCAGTGAATGGAGTTGGGATGTAATACCACACACAACCTGAGGACAGGGGCGATGTTGTTTTGAAAGAAAGTAGCTGTATTTATTTATTTTTTTTAATGATAGATAACCCCTTTAAAATGTTCATCTTTCTTCAATGAAAATCACATTTCCTAATTCTAAAATTGATCATGGAAGCCCTATGCCAATCGTCTTTAAAACATGTTCACCTTAATAGTTTGGGGTAACGGAACAAAGCCCATTAGGCGGTTTTACTCTCCTCTGTCCGACTGTGCAGCTTATTAGAATGTGATTTGTGTTGTCTGTCAAATAACAATTGAAGGATTCTAGGAGGTTGAGGGCACCAGGGGTGAAATGTAGCTTCACATTTGGGTAAAAGACCTCTACTAGGGGCAGATGGCATCCTGGGGAAGGTCAATTCACATTTCAATATTAAAAAAAATAAATAATAATAATTGTAAGACTGGTATAGATAGTCCTCATATGTTCATCACATCTAGTTTGTATGGAGACTTACAAGCATCTTGGGCTATGAACAACACAGGTCAGGTCGGGTCGGGTCAGTGAAATGTAGTAGATCACCCGTTTATGTTCAATCAATGGACACCAATCTGACAATTGCACTCATTTGAATAATGCTGTGGATGGATTGTAAGGCGCTGCATCCAGCTATTCCTCTCCTGGCAGAAATTGATGGCTTACAAATGCTTTGGCCCAGAGGTCACAGCCAGTGAACTGACTTTGTTCTGCCCTGTGATAGAGTCCACTGCATGTGCCGAGTCCTAATGTTGTCCCTGGCTGGGAACAGATTAGTACATCCTTTGAACTGCGGCAGGGGGGAGGCTACTCAGTGACATTCAGATTTTACTTTGGTCATTGTAGGGAGAAATTTCTAAAGGATCAATGATGATGCCGATAAATGTTGTGAATAATTTTGTTGCTTTCATTTCATAATACAAAGTCTTATATGCAAAGCAATATATAAGATTATCTAAAAAAAAAAACCCTCTTTTATTATAAAATAAATGTATGTCTTGAGTAGTGTTGAGTGGACTTGTCGAACTGTTCCATGTTTTCCAAGACTACCTATGATGGCATCCAACTTGTCCAGCCATCTAGAATCAAATGGTGAGCATTCAGGCTTAAAGAACATTGCAGAACTCAGACAGTTCGGCAAGTCCACTCAACACTTTTGTTGAAGGGGTGTTCCAACTTAAAGGGAATCTGTCAGCACTTGGACCCAACCCAAGGTGCTGATAGTGTGCTGTTGGTGGCATTCCCCTAGTGAGGGAGTTACCTATGGTTAATGTGTCTGTGGAGTGGGCTTCACGCAACCCTTATTTTCCTACTGTAAAGAAGAGTCAAATAAGAATTATGGTTAAGCATTTGGCACGCCTCCCCACTGCTTTCTCCTCCCTCTTCTCTGTAAATAATCTCTGCTGCTTGGCCTCCCTTTATGCGGCACTGATGTTAAGGGCCGTAGGTGCCATCAAGCCCACTCTTCTGGGCTACGGCACCTGCACCTATTGGGGGGGGGTTCTTACCGGCCGGACCCTCTGTGATTTCCAGAATGGGGTCCCTACTTCTTTGTAGGGAGTGACATGCACGCCACTGCACCATTTAATTTTATGGTGCTGCCAGAGATACTGCACTAGCGTACAGCACTTGGATTCTTACGGCATCCCCCATAGAGACCAAGTGGAGCAGCAGCTCATATTCCGACCATTTAGAATTAGGAATTGGGGCTCATTCTGGAAATTGGGGCGAGGCCCAGAGTTTGGACCCATCAAGATGTCACACTTATCACCTAGCCAAGTTAATTTAAGTTGAAATTTAAAGATCATTGCAGTTGTTATCCAGTTTTGTAGTAACATAGTGTTTTCCAGCACAAATAGTTGGAATATCCATATACTCCTTTAAAAATTTACACTTTCTTTTATTAACGGGATTGTCCTTGACTATAAAAACTATGAAATTCAGTTTCACAAGGTTGAGGACTTAGGATGACCATTAACAGGATTGGCCATGCTGGATTAAGGCCTTATTACATGGGACAATTATTGGCCAAACAGACTGACATCACCCTGTGTCATAGAGCCAATGATTATGAGTTCATTTGGCAGCTTATCAGGTCATTGTGACCTGTCATAAAATCATCACTCGTCATCTACATATTTGCTAGTATAACAGGCCACATGAATGATCTAGCAATTGTTGGTGTGGCCCTCCCCACATAGTGCTTAAGCCTTGTAATGGGGTCTGTAATTGTGTGAAGATCTACAAGATCTAGCAATTGTGGATTTTAAGGCCCTTTTACGCAGGTCGATGATCAGCAAGGAGCATTGCTAGAAATGCTCCTTCAGCCAACAATCAGCCCATGTAAATGTGACAGCGATCAGCCGAGGAGCGGGAAAAGACCTGATTCTCAGCTGATCGCATCTTCTGAGCAGGACTTAAAATCAGCATGTACCAGCAGCACATCTCCCTGTGTAAACGAGTGCTATTCTTGCTGATCAGCACTCATTTACGGCTGTGGAAGGCCAAAGATCCGAACAATCTAACAATTTTCCGAACGATAATCGTCCTGTGTAATAGTGCCCTAAGTAAGATTAGGCTTGGAAACACAATTGAACATAAAGAACCATAGAAATGTTTTTTTTCAGCATAGAGGTTATTGTGATACATCCTTCTGGACTTCCTTCTAGTAATCCCATTGATCAATGCTATGCTACTAAACAGGTAATGGTAGGCTGTGCTCAGTGGTACAGTAAGTATAATAGACTTTGGGATTAGTGCCCCTTTGGCCAGTCATGACCAGGTAGGATGTTTCACTTTATTAGGTATATGGCATTATTAGCTTACGTGAAGTAGGTAAATCCGGTATTTGTTGGTACAAGTCTAGACATATGGCAGGACTCACTAGATCGGAATGATCAGGGCTGTTCCCAGTAGGTGGTCACCACCAAACAACAATGAGTAATTAGGGACCTTGTTGACTGACTGTATCCACCGTCCTGTGACTGCTCAGTCCCCAGCCTGGATTCAGGGAGTAGGATAGGGTCAGAGTATTATCAGGAGATTCCTGGCATACAGGAATCACATAATCCGCATAAAGGGAACCCTCACAAACCTTGGATGAACATACAAGCCCCGTGCAGAGATTTCCAAGTTTTATTTCCTGTCAAATTCCTCAGAGCTTAGTATGTTTACATTTATGGTCTGGTTCGTTCTACTTGAGCCCTATTATAGCTCTATACCTAACAGCTGTAACATGACCTTGGGCACGAGACCTTACAGTGCTAACCACTGATCCACCATAGGACCTTATACAATGCAGTGGTTTATATGTAGGATCAAGGTATTGTGCATGCTTAAATCCAGCATGCTCCATCATTTTCCCAATATTCACCTTCAAGGGAAAGTCAGGGGATACACTGAAGTTTAGATCAACTTCTCCACCAACATCACTGTGCCTAAGGGCCGTATTAGACAGCCCACTGCCTCCTGTAAGCGATTGCCGATGTGCTAGATCAGCACTCACTTACCGAGCCAATTACATGGCTCGATAATTGTGTAGCTAGGGTTGCACATACATCGTTAGCGATGTCTGTGCATCCCTTGCCCTTAAACTGTATACATTACCTGTCCACTGTCCCTTTGTTCATCTGCCCTCCCCTCGCTTCCTGGAGTCGCCGCTGTAGCTTCAGAGTGGGTCTCTGAACTAACAGGCTGCTAAGCAGCCTGCCAGTTCAGTAACCCGCTCTGAAGCTACAGTGGCGGCTTTGGGAAGCAAGCAGAGGGCAGAAGAACACTGTGACCGTGGACAGGTAATGTATACAGTTTATTATTTTCTGTACAGATTGATCAGCCATCGGCCACGCATTGTTATTAAACGTAGTGATACGCGGTTGGTGGCTGATGATTTTAGGTCAGGACCAATCAGCTGATGATCATTGTCATTGGCCAATCGTTGTTTCTATTACATGGAACGATAATCGGCTGAATCGGCCTGATAGGGCCCTTATCTAATGTGTATGGGCAACCATAGAAATCCAAGGTCTGCAGAGTGCAGGTAATCCACATACAGATTCCAAGAAGGTATGAACAATATTTTTCACTATTTCAGATACGAATGGCAAAGAGAATATATAACATGTATGACGATAAGTAAAGTAAGGCTATACAAAAGTACATACAGTATATACTCAGGTCAAAAACTAAAAAACCTGGAGTACAGGCACCATAGACCTTAGGAAGTTGTCCAGTCCCCCATTCATTTTCTTGACTTTTGCTTGACATATTTACATATTATACAATTGCTGATTGTATTTAACTTTATAATTTAGTTATAATTATTAATATTATCATCATCATCATCATCATCATCATCATCATAACTATTATTATTACAGGTGTCATAGTAGAGGTATAATATCAGTTTAATAAAACATTTATGTTTTCACCTATCATCCAGATCACAGGTGTCAAACTCACGGCCCTCCAGCTGCTACAAAGCTACATCATGCCCGAACAGCGAAAGCTTTGGCTGTCCCGGCATTGTAGTTTTGCACCAGCTAAAGGGCTGCAGTTGGACACATGTGATCTGGATGAACTTTTTAAAAAATGACAGGTGGCCATACACGTTAGATCAAAGTTGATGAAAACTGAGCAAAAAAAATGTTCATCTAGTCATATGTAACAATCATTTTAGATGATCGGTTTTTGTTGTTGTCTGGAAAAAAGTTGTTTGCTATATTTTTGGTTGATCAAGTGCCCATGTACCTTTTAATAGCGTTCGTATTTAGCCTACAGCTATGTCTCCTGTCCACCACATACATGTGAATGTTTGGCTCGGCCCAATGTTCATGTGTTTTGAATTGAAGAAGGGAGGAAAGACGATACCAGAGCTTGTCTACTGGAAAACTGAAAACCAACATGCTCCAAGCTTTTTCTCCCCCAGCATCATCTGTCAGGGAGAGTCGGGGAGGTCTCTATGCATATTCTAGAGTTGGCTGATCCCTTACCAACTTCTCTCTAAAGGCCAATTATCTGTCAAATTAAGCCAATATCTGCCTGTGTAATAGGATCAGCGATCAGCAGACGAATGAGTAAACATTTGCTTTTGAGCTGATCGCTCACATCTGACTTGAGATGAGCTCTGCATTTGATTACTGATAGCTGAAGATATTAAATGCTTGTTTTCCAGGACTTCCTAGGGCTGCACCCAACTTCTTCAGCCACCGGTAATCAAATGCAGAGTGTTCGGATTTAGATGAACCCAAGCGTGCTCGACATTCGCTCATCTCTTCTTCTGACCTGTCAAAAAATAAATGGCTCCTTGTGTAATAGCTGATTAAAGCAAATAAAGCCCTGGCCGCACGATCTCCGAGCCATGTAATAGTGTCTGTAGACGAATGCCGACTCTATGAGATTGGTGCTTATTTACAGCACGGCTTAGGCTGTATGACACACCCTTAATGGCGAATATGCACTCAAATGCGTATGGCCGTTCAACCATCAACCATTCTCTTATCTAATGTGTATGACTTCCTTATTAACAGTACAGATTAGAGTTCTACTCCTGGGCATTGGAAAACTAATTTTCTTTTATCTTTGATCCATTTGTCTGGCCTTAATGTATTATTATGATCACATAATCCTTGTCGCCCTTGGCAACCAATCAGAGGTCACTTTTTATTTTCTGTTTAATCACCCTGGTAAAGTAAATAAGAGACTCTAGTTGTTCTGGGCAATAATGACACTTTAATTTTTGTAATAATTTATTATTATTATTTTATGCCAATTTATTACATATTAAATGGTTGCAAATGCTGAAACCTCCCTCTACCTTAATGTGCCATGCAAATTGGAATATCCCTTTAAATCTTGCTGCAAACAGTGCAGCTGACTGTTGTGGCGGAGAAAAAAAAGGTAGCCATTTAAAAGCCTATTAAGAACAAAGGGCAGAATTTGTAATGAATGCTTAAATGTTAATAGGGAGCGGAGGGTGATTATGGGCCAGGAGGGGAGCAATTTTTTAAATATAGATTTTATTTTAGATATTATTGTTATTTTTATGTCCTGTGCTTGCTTCCCCATATTCTGTTAACTAGTTTGTAAAGCATAAGAAAACAAGAAACCATGCCAAACAACCCCCCCCCCCACATAAAAAAAGAAAAAAAAACATAAAGGAAAGAAAAACACAGCCCACAGATGTTGTAATGATATGAGATAATTTTCGGGAGTGAATGGGGTGAAAAGGCTGGATTTGTAAGAAAAGGGAATACCTACGGAGGTCTTTTCTGCAAGTAATACCATGACTTCATTACCATGTCAATTCTGGGAAAAGGTCCTGATTTAACACAGCAGTTGGCTGGATCCATATGGAGTCGATGAGACCCTCAATGAATAGTGAATTGAAAAAACTGCTGGAATCTGGTTTCCACTTTGTTCTCAAGATGACCAGTGTAAAAGACCCAGGAACGATCCTGCACAGATGGCCTGAAGTGGTACAAACTGGCAGGATTTACTTTGCTTTTAATCTTGCCTGGATGTGTTTTTTTTTTTTTTTTGTCAAGCCACTTTTGTTGCCGCTCTGAAAAGTACACGATCAGTAACTTTTCTCTATAAAGAGAGAGGCAGAGGAATCCTTGTAAGCCGGAGTCCTCCTTTCAGGGTGTCTGAGGAGTCTCATCACTGATAATCTTATGGGATGAAGTTTTAGAAAATCTATAAAGTTAGTCACGGGAAAGCTGGGTGGTAACTCCTATGGAAGTGATTTGGGCTACAACATTGTGACCAGATGATAGGTAAAGTCTAGGTTGAAATAGAAGCATGCTTATGAAGGAAAAATATATGAGAAATATGTATGATTGAATGTGGCTGTGTGTTACATGTGACACTTTCCATTAGAATAAACATAAACTTGTTAAAAATGTTAAATGTTAATGTTAAAAACTGTTATTCGGGATTAAAAAAAACAAACAAAAAACACGCTTACTTCTAAAAACTTCGCCACATCTATACTCAGGTTGTGTTTGGTATTACAGCTAGGCTCCATTCACTTCAATTAGGCAGTAGTACTTGATGTAAAATCAAAGCTTGATGTAAAATTAAAGGATAACTCCGGCCAAAACTATGTTTTAATGTGTTATTACTTATGGAAAGTTAGGCAAATTTCAAATGTACATTAATTATGGGAAATGCACATATAGGGCTATTTCCCCTAATTTAGTAGATCAGGGAGACTTCAGATTCTCTAAAAAAAAGTGACGTCACGAACTGGGGGTGTAATTACAATGGAGTGTCCAGCAGGGGCGCACTATATATAGGAGTCAATGAGTACCATTGACTTCTATATATAGTGCGCTCCTGCTGGACACTCCATTGGAATTACAATGGATGTGTATGTAAATGTAATATACAGTGTTTTTGATTGAATACATTTATGGAATACTTTGGAGAGCAAGTGTCCTTGCTCCTTAAAGTATTTCATAAATGTAATCAATCAGTACATCACAGTAAGCCCACTGAACCGCCGCCGCCTGCCGCTACCGAACGCCGGTCGCTACCGAACGCCCGCCGCCGCTCTGGACTACATTCAACTACTACTCTCATCACCTGGCTCATAGCATGAGCAGGTGATGGGAGGTAGTAGCTGCCGCGGTAGTAGCTGCCGCTGCCGCGCAGGGGGAGCCGCTCATCACTGTGCAGCAGCTGTCATCCCCCTCCGCTCCCCCCTCCTGCTTCTTCCGGGATCTGGGCAAACTTTACACTATCTGATGGCTGACTCCCCACCCGGCCGCCACTCTCCAATCACACGTGCCGGCGGCCGGGCGGGGAGTCAGCCATCAGATAGTTTAAAGTTTGCCCAGATCCCAGAAGAAGCAGGAGGGGGAAGCGGAGGGGGAGGATAGCTGCTGCACAGTGATGAGCGGCTCCCCTGCGCGACAGCATCAGCGGCGGCGGCGATCTCAGCCATATAACCCAGCTACTACCTCCCATCACCGGTTCATGCTATGAGCCAGGTAATGAGAATAGTAGTTGAGTGTAGTCCAGAGTGGCAGCCGGCGGCGGTGGTTCGGCGGGCTTACTGTCATGTACTGATTGATTACATTTATGGAATACTTTGGGGAGCATGGACACTTGCTCCCCAAAGGATTCCATAAATGTATTCAATCAAAAACACTGTATATTACATTTACATACACATCCATTGTAATTCCAATGGAGTGTCCAGCAGGGGCGCACTATGTATAGAAGTCATTGGTACTCATTGACTTCTATATATAGTGCGCCCCTGCTGGACACTCCATTGGAATTAAACCCCCGATTCGTGACGTCACGTTTTTTTAGAGAATCTGAAGTCTCCCTGATCTACTAAATTAAGGGAAATAGCCCTATATGTGCATTTCCCATAATTAATGTACATTAGAAATTTGTCTAACTTTCCATAAGTAATAACATATTAAAAAATAGTTTTCTCCTTTAAAGTCTTATTGCAGGAATTACGCTTTTCAAAGCACAGCCTCTTCATCAGATTCGCATCCCTTGACATCATGAGTGTGTAGGGAGGCCCCATAGACAGTCGGCTGGTCCCACCCTGGGGTGGATTAACTTTACCATAGGCCCTGGGCTGTTTGTCAATCTTGGGCCTCCTCAACCCACTGTGACTATGGCAGCACTAGCGAGGTGTTCATACTATAGGATAGATAATGTCATGATGTCCTGATTTGTGCAAAGTTGCGGTAAAAAAAAAAACGATTTTTTTTTTTTGTGCAAATCATGGCCGAACTGTAGCCAGGAGACAATACACCACTGAAAGTCTTTTTGGGTGGCCACGGGCCCCCCTGGAGCTCAGGGCCCTGGGCTACTGCCCGAAAAGGACCTATTATAGTCCACTACTGGTTCCACCAAACTGGCAAGGGGTTGTGTCACAAAGAAAACTAGGTCTATACTGATGCACTATGTTAATTGAAACATATTTCACATGTTGAGATATATCTTGAGAGATCTAGGGGGAGATTTATCAAACATGGTGTAAAGTTAAACTGGCTCAGTTGCCCCTAGCAACCAATCAGATTCCACTTTCCATTCCTCACAGACTCTTTGGGAAATGAAAGGTAGAATCTGATTGGTTGCTAGCGGCAACTGAGACAGTTTCACTGTACACAATGTTTGATAAATCTCCCCCATAGACTCACTAATCCCCTATGAACCTGCTTTGTTTTCATAACCTGTTGCCCTTGGTTACAGCCCATCAGGCATCTACCAGGTTGGATCACTCATGCTTAGTTCTGTCCCATTAGTACTGGTAGTTAGTTTTCAGTTCACATGGAAGCAAGGGGGATTATGGGAAAGAGTCTGCAGTAGAGATGAGCGAATTAACAGTAGGTACGAAGTGAAGCTATTAGTCCCTATCTGCATTCCCCTCCCCGGGTGCTGGGAAAAGATGGATCCATTCCTGGGAAATTGGGAGAAGTTTCCTAGGACTGGATCCATCTTTTCCCAGCAACCGGGGAGGAGCAGCACGGAGCAGAGCGGACTTTAAGGCCCGCAGCCTGATGAGTAGAATGCAGATAGGAATGAGGCGATTTGCTTCGTTCCTACTGTAAATTCGCTCATCTCTCCTCGCACTGTTGCATGCCAAGTGCAGGGTCACAGATACATAGGGTAGAAAAGCTGTACAGGGATGTAAGCTACCTTACTAAAAACAGCACATTTGTTCTCCATTACATATATGTATGGGGTTTTTACCTTCTGATTTTACCTTCTTTGTCTCCTGACACAACCCTTTTAGGGTACAAACTCACTGGGCGGATCCGCAGCGAGTTTCTCACTGCGAATTCGCAGTGAGACCCGCTGCGGATCCCTGCCCTGTACACTCTATGGGCAGACAAACTAGCAGCAGGATGCACATCCCGCTGTGAGTTTGTCCGCAGCCCGCCCCATTAACCCCCTGGCTGCCGGAGCGTATACTTCACCTGGTCCCCACTCCTACTTGCTTCGGGTCTCCTGGTGTCTACACGTCCCGCTCAGCCAATCTGTCCGCTGCCCCGCCAGATCGGCTGAGCGGGACGTGCTCGGAGTCCCTGAAGCAAGCCGGAGCGGGGACCCGGTGATGTATACGCTCCAGCCGGTGGGGGGTTAATGGGGCGGGCTGTGGACAAACTCACAGTGGGATGTTCATAGAGTGTACAGGGCAGGGATCCGCAGCGGGTTTTGCTGCGAATTCGCAGCGACAAACTCGCTGCGGATCCGCCCAGTGAGTTTGTACCCTAAAGACAACTTTTGCCTAACGTGTGTGGGTCTTAAAGGGATATTCCAGAGTTTAAAAAAATGGCTGTAGGGACATTACAAACAAAATAACAGTATGACACGAATCCTACATCCTAAGGCCATGTTCACACATCATAAGTTCCGCAGTAATCACGGCCATTGTTGCAAAGGCCGTGATTAGTACGAAACTTACGTTGTGCTGCAGGGAATCCCGGCCGGAGTGTATACACATAGGGGGACATTTATGAAGTCCAGCGTTTTTTACGCCGGGCTTACAAATGTCCCCGCAGCTCCGGAGGTCAGGGGATTTATGTAGAGAAGCATTGCCTCTACATAAATCCGGATTGCACGGAGCCCGTACGTGCGAAAATTTTGAAACCTGTGCCAGCTCAGAACTGGCGTAGGTCTCAGTATAATTTTTCCACCAGAAAAATAATAAATGTGGTGCGCGCAGAGGCCGCGCCCCCTCTGTAACGCCCCCTCTCCGCTCCACTGGCGAAGGTGGCGCAGATGGGGCAGATGCAAAAAAAAATTTGCAAAAATACCATTTGCAAAAATATTTACGACAATCTGCCCCATCTGCGCCTAAAAAAGGCATTTACGCCTTTTCATACATGTCCCCCATAGTATACACTCCGGCCGGGATTCCTAGCGGCGCAGTGAGAAACTGACTTTTCCGCTATTCAATGAATAGTGGACACAGAAGACCCTGTCAGTGCACACTACCGCCGCACGCTCCATTGTGTGCAGTGGGGAGTTCCACACGGATGCGCCCACATCAGAACTCAGCGGCGCTAAAGATCATAATCTTTTCTGAGACCGACCGTTCCGTGACCCTCCCATAGAGAAGCTGTCTGACACTGAAGCAGGCGGGATTCCACGCCAGAGAGTTCCGCCGTAGATTTCTGCCCCATTTGCTCAGTGTGAACATACCCTAAGGGTCCATTCACACTACTGAATAAGTGTGTAATTGCAAGCGGAGTCCGCACCGCAGACAGGTTAAGATAGCTCCCCCTATATGGAATAAAAGCTGCACTGTGATTGGTTGCTGTAGGCAACAAAGACAGTTTTTTTAGACAGATTTTACTTGCTCCGCTCCTCTTTGCAACTCATATTGTGTTCCCTCACCACTGAGCCTCTCACATTAGTTCCTAGTCCCTATTATCTGCTGCTTCATATTAAAACACCTCACTCTCCTATAACTCCCGAGTGCTGCAACTGAGCATGTGTGACCAGGAAGCTGAAGTTGAACTACAGGTCATCACCCTAGGCGACCAGCTATAAACATCACATTTAGATTTAGTTATTAGAGTCTAGATTCAGTAAATAGTGAGTGATTTTATGTGGAAAAAATTACTATATATAAATTGAGGATTTTTACTTTGTACTCCATACTTTCAAATGAAGCCAACTTATACCAGACTACCACTTTGAGGGTAAATTCAAATATGCAGTTTTTAATGTTTTTTTTCTTTTTTTCCTTGCGTTTAACAAATCAGAATTGGATCCAGAAGGAATGAAAATTATCTTCTGTTCTTACCTGCAATGATGGGTACATTCTGCTGTGGGGACATAACAGTGCTATATACTTACCTGTCCTGCAGCTGCCAGTTTCTAGGCCACTCACTCTCTGCTGCTGTCAGTGTTTTTACAACTTCCACTGATGTGCCATTCCCACAGGACAGGGCCGCTCACCATAGACAGTATAAAGTCTATGCTGAGCAGCCATTTTTGCTCATTTCAGCAGAGAGCGGATGGTCCAGGTACTGGCAGCTGTGGTGGAGCGGGACAGGTAAGTATATAGCACTGTTATGTCCTCTGCAGACCCGGCAGCATCAATGATTAGGATTTTTTCCAAGACAACCCTTTCAGAAGACTCCAGAGACTCTCACATCAGGTTCAAGAATTACTGTAATTTCTTCCCCAGAAACCAAAATTAATTCTGACCTCACATTACAAGTTGCATTTAAAAGTGTATTCCCATATTCCCATCTTAACTTTTTATCCCCTATACATAGGATTGGGGGTAACAAGCTGATTACTTGGGGATCCCTCTGATCCCAAGAACAGAGATACAATTGTCCCCACATCTAAAGTGATACTTCCATAATTTTTTTTCCATTAAATCATTTGGTACCCTTTTAGTGGACTCCTCACTGCATCTGGACGACCACCATGACTGGCGCTTCATTTATCCTTTATGGGACCAACAAACTTTTCCCAATTCAGCACCCACAGATAATTGGCGGCTCCACAGAGAATGAATAGAATTCATTGTTGGAATGATTATGTCTCCATTCTCAGGATCATGGGGGTCCCAGCGGTCGGGCAACCCAGTAATCAGAGGCTAGGGCTACTTGACCAGGTTGCGTGACCAGAAACCATTAGCACACTGCCTAACGTGCCCCCTGTTGTGCTGCCTGATCACCTTGCCTGTCTGCCACTGACATAATTAAATGGGGTTGTGTTGTGACCCAAAAGTGACATTGACTGCGACCCCACAATTGTAAAAAAAAAACGCATGCGGCGGTCTCCTGACTATTGAGTGGGCTGACTATACCTTGTTCCCCTGTGGACAGTGACCTGCCGGGCTGTTGCGGGGTCCCTTGGGTAATTATCACGGTGGTCCAAAGTGGAATAGTGACCCACCCGGACTATTGGCACTGCCACCCACAGAAAGAGAGATGACCCAAGGAAGGTGTGTGTGCTGTGTCGGTGCTTAACGAGGAATCACAGAGAAGAGCAGAGAGGAGGATGTCGAGAGAGTCCCAATCCAAGTAGTACTGTGCTCTGCTGGAACTTCAGAGGTAGAAATAGAAGAATACTTGAGAGTAAAGAGAATACTTACGCCTGTGTTTTGACTCTTTGGTCTTTGCACCACCTATTGCCCACCAGTGTCGAGAGACCCATCCTAGAGCGTGACACAAGCCCCAGACCTTGTTATCTGGGATGATCGGTATGCTAAGGGTTTCCTGCTTACACCCACACTGCGAGATAGAGTGCATAGGCTTCTAGCAACTTTGCTCTATCTGGATCAGTTCCTTTACTTCTTTGTGGATACTGTCCTGCACTGTGTTCCTCTGGTCCACGGCGTGGGTTAGGATGATCCCTGACTTGTCCTCTCTAGTAGAAAATTAACACTGCATAGTGTGTAGTGAGGTTGCTTGAGAAGAAACTGTATCTGGCTGGGTTCACACACAGTATATTTCAGGCAGTGTTTGGTCCTCATGTCAGGTCCTCATAGCAATCAAAACCAGGAGTGGATTAAAAACACAGAAAGGCTATGATCACACAATGGTGAAATTGAGTGGATGGCCGCCATATAACGGTACAGAACTGCCATTATTTCAATACAAGAGCCGTTGTTTTAAGATAACAGCAAATATTTGCCATTAAATGACGGCCATCCACTCAATTACAACGTTATGTGATCATAGCCTTTCTGTGCTTTCAATCTACTCCTGGTTTTGGTTGCTATGAGGACCTGACATGAGGACCAAATACTGCCTGAAATATACTGTGTGTGAACCCAGCCTCTAGCTGCATTTGCTGTCCGTCTAGACCACAACTTAGACTGGGTACCTGGCAGGAGCCCGGGCCCAACTTGACTACTGTAGAGAGTGTTTTAGCTTACATCCTTCCTCTACAGAATCCAAAGGCAAAAGACCCTACACTTCCTCTACCTATGTGACTTTCTTTCTACAGCGCATATAAGGTATTCTGTGAGTGGGTGAGGAGTATGTGTGAAGAAGTAAAGAGAGAGAGGATAGGTGAAGAAAATAAAGAACTCTCATTGGCGTGTAGACCCTTGTGATACACAAACAAACAATAACCCTTTGGTTCCAACAGCTATGCAATATCTGAATACACACAGGTATAACAACAACATCTTGTGGCAAAACTCTAGTACTACTACATTACCACTTATACTTAAAAGTACAGGCTTTTACGAAGGGTGTAGCCAATAGAAACACCTGTGGTGGGACACCACACTTGTACAGTATATTTTAAATGGGTTTTTGGGGTAAAGATAATACTTTGTTACCTGCCTCCCAGTGGATTAGAAACATAAAGCCAGCATCTTCCCTTGCTCCCCCCTGTAGTCCTGTTCTTTCTCCTTTCACTCATATTCTATGGCCACTGGGCTATGCAGTTATTTCTACAGGCACGGAAGCACAGCTGAAGGTAGAATAAGAGGACTGTAGTAGGGACTGTAAGAATTGACAGCGAAAGCACTGGGGGAAGTAATTATTAGAGATGAGCGAACTGCTCGGACGTTTGGTCCGAAAGCAGTTCGCTCTCTCATCGTGCCTTTGATCCCGGCCGCATACTTGCTCTCATGGGAATATGCGGCAAGGATATTCCAGGGAATCCCTGTTGAATTTCGCGGGAGCGCAAGTATGCGGCCGGGATCAAAGGCATGATGAGAGAGCGCCAATGCCGTCAGACCAAAAGTCCGACGGTCCGCTCATCTCTAGTAATTATGTACTATATTAGCCTGGAAACCCCTTTAACTTTTATCTATCTATCTATCTATCTATCTATCTCCTATCTATCTATCTATCTATCTATCTATCTATCTATCTATCTCCTATCTATCTATCTATCTATCTATCTATCTATCTATCTCCTATCTATCTATCTATCTATCTATCTATCTATCTATCTATCTCCTATCTAATCTCCTATCTATCTATCTATCTATCTATCTATCTATCTATCTATCTATCTATCTTCTATCTATCTCCTATCTATCTATCTATCTATCTATCTATCTATCTATCTATCTCCTATCTATCTATCTATCTATCTATCTATCTATCTATCTATCTTCTATCTATCTATCTATCTATCTATCTATCTATCTATCCATCTATCTATCTCCTATCTATCTATCTATCTATCTCCTATCTATCTATCTATCTATCTATCTATCTATCTATCTATCTATCTATCTATCTTCTATCTATCTATCTATCTATCTATCTATCTATCTATCTTCTATCTATCTATCTATCTATCTATCTATCCAGTGTCGGACTGGGCCACCGGGGGATGGGGAATTCCCCGGTGGGCCCCGAGCAGGAGTAGGCCCCGCCCCCCAGTCAGGGGACACAGGGCTGGAGACCACAAGAATGTGGTCTCCACCCAGTAAGCCCAGCGGGGGCCCCCGTGCTCCTAGGGGGCCCACTCAGCCGCCGATTGCCGCACCTTCCCTTTTAACTGGAAGCGATCGAAACGATCGCTTCCAGTTAAATGTAGCAGTGTTCCGATTGACAGGGCGAGAAGCCATTGGCTTCCCGCCCTGTCAATCACTCTTGTGACCGCAAGCAGCTTCTTGCTTGCGGTCACAAGCGTGGTGCTGCCGCCGCCTCCCCTGACAGATGAGCAGCTGCTGGTCCCGGGCAGCGTCATCACCAGAGAGCTCCGTGCGCAGTGCGGCAGAGGGGACTTCCGGTTTACGTAACGC
This sequence comes from Dendropsophus ebraccatus, assembly GCF_027789765.1. Classification (NCBI taxonomy): domain Eukaryota; kingdom Metazoa; phylum Chordata; class Amphibia; order Anura; family Hylidae; genus Dendropsophus; species Dendropsophus ebraccatus. The sequence goes on along the minus strand of NC_091459.1, from coordinate 115,164,491 downwards.
ATACCGGAAGTCCCAGCCGCTGCGGTGCACACAAAGCTCTCTGGTGGTGATGCTGCCAGGACCAGGAGCTGCTCGTCTGTCGGGGAAGAGAAGAAGGGGTCCGCGACCGTCGGGGGAGCGTGGTGACAGGTGAGTTGGGTTTTGTTGTTTTTTTTACCAGCACTGGGGGCTATAGGGGAGGGAGGGGGATGGCCAGCACTGGGGGCTATAGGGGGGATGGCCAGCACTGGGGGCTATAGGGGAGGGAGGGGGATGGCCAGCACTGGGGGCTATAGGGGGGATGGCCAGCACTGGGGGCTATAGGGGGGATGGCCAGCACTGGGGGCTATAGGGGGGATGGCCAGCACTGGGGGCTATAGGGGAGGGAGGGGGATGGCCAGCACTGGGGGCTATAGGGGAGGGAGGGGGATGGCCAGCACTGGGGGCTATAGGGGGGATGGCCAGCACTGGGGGCTAGAGGGGGGATGGCCAGCACTGGGGGCTATAGGGGAGGGAGGGGGATGGCCAGCACTGGGGGCTATAGGGGGGATGGCCAGCACTGGGGGCTATAGGGGGGATGGCCAGCACTGGGGGCTATAGGGGGGATGGCCAGCACTGGGGGCTATAGGGGAGGGAGGGGGATGGCCAGCACTGGGGGCTATAGGGGAGGGAGGGGGATGGCCAGCACTGGGGGCTATAGGGGGGATGGCCAGCACTGGGGGCTATAGGGGGGATGGCCAGCACTGGGGGCTATAGGGGAGGGAGGGGGATGGCCAGCACTGGGGGCTATAGGGGGGATGGCCAGCACTGGGGGCTATAGGGGAGGGAGGGGGATGGCCAGCACTGGGGGCTATAGGGGAGGGAGGGGGATGGCCAGCACTGGGGGCTATAGGGGAGGGAGGGGGATGGCCAGCACTGGGGGCTATAGGGGGGATGGCCAGCACTGGGGGCTATAGGGGGGATGGCCAGCACTGGGGGCTATAGGGGAGGGAGGGGGATGGCCAGCACTGGGGGCTATAGGGGAGGGAGGGGGATGGCCAGCACTGGGGGCTATAGGGGAGGGAGGGGGATGGCCAGCACTGGGGGCTATAGGGGAGGGAGGGGGATGGCCAGCACTGGGGGCTATAGGGGGGATGGCCAGCACTGGGGGCTATAGGGGAGGGAGAGGGATGGCCAGCACTGGGGGCTATAGGGGAGGGAGGGGGATGGCCAGCACTGGGGGCTATAGGGGAGGGAGAGGGATGGCCAGCACTGGGGGCTATAGGGGAGGGAGGGGGATGGCCAGCACTGGGGGCTATAGGGGAGGGAGGGGGATGGCCAGCACTGGGGGCTATAGGGGAGGGAGGGGGATGGCCAGCACTGGGGGCTATAGGGGGGATGGCCAGCACTGGGGGCTATAGGGGCGGGAGGGGGATGGCCAGCACTGGGGGCTATAGGGGAGGGAGGGGGATGGCCAGCACTGGGGGCTATAGGGGGGATGGCCAGCACTGGGGGCTATAGGGGAGGGAGAGGGGGTGGATGGCCAGCACTGGGGGCTATAGGGGAGGGAGGGGGATGGCCAGCACTGGGGGCTATAGGGGAGGGAGGGGGGGTGGATGGCCAGCACTGGGCGCTATAGGGGGGATGGCCAGCACTGGGGGCTATAGGGGAGGGAGGGGGATGGCCAGCACTGGGGGCTATAGGGGAGGGAGGGGGATGGCCAGCACTGGGGGCTATAGGGGAGGGAGGGGGGGTGGATGGCCAGAACTGGGGGCTATAGGGGAGGGAGGGGGATGGCCAGCACTGGGGACTATAGGGGAGGGAGGGGAGGGGGATGGCCAGCACTGGGGGCTATAGGGGAGGGAGGGGAGGTGGATGGCCAGCACTGGGGGCTATAGGGAAGGGAGGGGAGGGGGATGGCCAGCACTGGGGGCTATAGGGGAGGGAGGGGAGGTGGATGGCCAGCACTGGGGGCTATAGGGGAGGGAGGGGGATGGCCAGCACTGGGGTCTATAGGGGGGATGGCCTGCACTGGGGGCTATAGGGGGGATGGACAACATAAGGGGGGCTATAGGGGGGGATGGACAACATAAGGGGGGCTATAGGGGGGGATGGACAACATAAGGGGGGCTATAGGGGGGGATGGAAAACATAAGGGGGGCTATGGGGGGGATGGGCAACATAAGGGGGCTATGGGGGGATGGAAAACATAAGGGGGGCTATGGAGGGGATGGGCAACATAAGGGGGCTATGGGGGGGATAGACAACATAAGGGGGGCTATAGGGGGGATGGACAACATAAGGGGGGGCTATAGGGGGGGATGGACAACATAAGGGGGCTATGGGGGGGATAGACAACATAAGGGGGGCTTTAGGGGGGATGGACAACATGAGGGGGGCTATATGGGGGAATGGACAACATGAGGGGGCTATATGGGGGAATGGACTACATAAGGGGGGTATCTATATTGAAGAAGGACAACATGGAGGGGCTATATATATGGGGATGGACAACATAAGGGGTCTACCTATATGGGGCATGGACAACACTGTAAGTTGTCTATATGGGGGACTGAACAAAGGACCATCTATAAGGTGCCTACACAGAGGGGACCATATACTATAAGGGAGATATATACACATAGTGTCAGGGCTACCCACTAAATGAGGGCATAAAGGGGCCAATACAGATGTGCAGTGTGTATAGAGATGAGGATGGTGACAGAGTGAGGAACCTAATATATTTCTCTGGCAGATTCTGTGGATTCGTGGCTCATAGAAGTTCTCATAACGGCCCAGGACAGATGGAGAAGAAGAAGAAGAGGGAAGAACTCTGATTAGAGAAGACGTCCCCTGTGAGTCACCTGCTATAACTGCACTGTAATGTATATGGTGTACAGAACCTGTGTAGAGCTGCGTCTACCTCTATATGACTGGATGAGGTGATGGTGATCTGTGTACAGAGGATTATTCAGTAGCAGTGGTGATGTGAGTCAGTATGTGGTGGTGTTAGTCAGTAGCAGCGGTGGGGTTAGTCAGTATGTGGTGGTGTTAGTCAGTATGTGATGGTATTAGTCAGTACGTGGTGGTGTTAGTCAGTATGTGGTGGTGTTAGTCAGTATGTGATGGTATTAGTCAGTATGTGGTGGTATTTGTTACTTGTAATCTGGTGCAGTGTTCATTGGTCTTAGTATACTGGTTCTGGTCAGTAACAATATGGTGGAGATGGTATTGGTTGTGGTGTGACGGTAATATTTCCCCCTTGTATACTGTTATTATTGGTAATATTGGTATACAGGATCTGGTCAGTAATAGTATGGCAGTAATATGTATGGTGATAATATTTCCCTCCTATATACTGGTATTATTGGTAATATTGGTATACAGGATCTGGTCAGTAACAGTATGGCAGTAATATGTGTGGGGATGTTTGCTCTTTATATACTGGTGTTATTGGTAGCATACAGTAGTATACAGTGTTATCATGCAAAGAAAATTGTCTTATAGCCCAATTACATCGGCCAATTATCGGTAACAAGCGCTCCTAGGAAGCCCCATGTAACAGTGCCAGAGATCAGCTGACAAATGCCCCATAGTTGGCTGATTAGATCTTTTGTGCGGGTGTAATAATCATTGCTGTCGGCCGCACATCTCTATATACTGCCCCCTATCACGCCGTGTAACTGGACCCTTATTAATGTTACCATAGATAAGTATAGTGGCAGAAGGGTGGGCCCCAAGAAGGATTTCCCCTGGTGGGCCCAAGAACTCCAGTCCGACACTGTATCTATCTATCTATCTTCTATCTATCTATCTATCTATCTATCTATCTTCTATCTATCTATCTATCTATCTATCTATCTATCTATCTATCTATCTTCTATCTATCTATCTATCTATCTATCTATCTATCTATCTATCTATCTCCTATCTATCTCCTATCTATCTATCTATCTATCTATCTATCTATCTATCTATCTATCTATTATCTATCTCCTATCTATCTATCTATCTATCTCCTATCTATCTATCTATCTATCTATCTATCTATCTATCTATCTATCTATCTATCTATTATCTATCTATCTATCTATCTATCTATCTATCTATCTATCTATTATCTATCTATCTATCATTGCATACCATATTATGGAGATTTTCTAAAGTAAAAGAAAGACTTTTTCATTGAGATCTTTTTAAAATCCCAGACCCCAAACCTAATTCACTTGCTCAAATTAGATAATGTTCTAACCATCCATCTAATATCTATATCAGCTTGTCTTTGTATTTGTTCTCTCCACCCTTGCCAATCCTACCCAGGTGTCCCAACAATATGTCCCCTTTCTCTTCAATAGAACAAATAAATGGGCAGCCATAATCCCTTGCCCTTAGAGCACATGCATCCTGCTGGCGGCTAGACTTATAGCACAGAACATTTTTTCTCTCGGAAGCATTGTCATTCGTTGGGGTATGATGCCCATCGGAATGATTACAGCTTCCCAGCGGAAAGGTAAAGATTCCAGCACTGGGCTTATTGTGGGAATGGCGGGATGTTTACACTTACACATTCATGTGTAAACACTGAGGTTACGCGTCTTTATGTGCAAGATGCAGGAGAATCCTTACAAGTGCCAATACAGTAAATCAAAAGGCTCGCTGGCATTATCTGGCTTCCTTTCTGGCTTTAAAAGTTAGAACAGATGTCACCAGAGAGGACAAAATGGATTTCACCCATCGAGAGTGGCCTTTCTTAGCATCACTATTATGAAGCTCCTTGAAATGCTAATGAACACAGTTTGTGTTGCTGGGACTGCATAGAAATGGTGGGAAACAGCTCCGATCCCAACAAAACCCTTTGTTATTAATCAAGAAAATCTGCTCTTCTGAAACAGCCCAGCACTTGAGACGGTCTTGCCACTTGCAATGCTGGGATCTCTATAGCAATCACCAATGAACAAAAATGCCATAAAACTCTTTGGCGGGCTGTGTGGGAGATGGCACACATTTCTGTCTGCAGGTCTGGCTCGGCCGTTACTGGGGCTTTGTGTCCCACCGGAATGTACAGTGAAAAGGCCCGGCAAAAAGTTTCATGAACTTCTCACTTTTTAATAGTCTTGCTCTGTTTATGTAAGGGATTAACCTCTTAGGCGCCCAGAGCCTGCCAATAACTTTTTGATTTATTAGGAGACTGTAAAGTGAAATAATAATATGAACCCTGCTCCGTACACCTGGATCTTGGCATTGCGTCACTGAGAAGTGTAAGGAACCCTGACCTCCGTGGCTACGTTCCCATGATTGTAAAAAGAAAGATCTAATGCTGCAATATGGGACAATAACTGGGGTGTTGAGTTTTATAGATGTGTATCGTTTGGAGTACTTTGGCCTCCAAATTGCCAGGTATACTGTGCGTGTTTTATGTAAAAATATGGGGCAAAGTTTAGGAAGTTCCACTTGGAGTCACTTTTGTCAAGACTAAAATTAAAATAGCAATTTCATAAAGAAGTAGTTTTGGCAGGTTGTGTACGGCTATTCTAAAGGTGGGCAAACACCTTTAATAACTGTCGGCAAACGATTGATATCTCTCCTGTCGTCCCCATATACATTAATATTCAGCATGGCTGAACGTTCCTGTGTTCAGTTTGGGGAGGGGTAGGTCAAAACCAGACTGCTCTGGTTGTAGCTTTTTTCCCTGAGAACAAAGGGGTCAGACAGTTATATTCTATTACGTCTGACTCCTATCTCTGTTGGGGTAGTGTCGGTAGAGCAGAAGTATAAAGTGTATGGACCTTTACAAAAATATTAGTTGTCTTCAAACCTCCTTTGCCATACCACTATCCCCTACTAAGGCCGCGTTCACACTACGTTTTTTTACATTAAACAAGAGCCGTTTTTGCAGGTTGCAACAATGGCCGTTGTTTAATGACAGTGTACAATTACATTACACTGTATTAAATCATGGCAGTAATGTATACACTATGGCCGTGGTTCTCCGTGGCCACACAAAAAAATTGACAGGTCTAATTTGAGCGGCTGCTATTCAGTGTATAGCGGTCGCACAAGATAGTCTGTTCTCACAATGTAAAGTACGGCTCCCAGCCGTACTTTACATTGTTCTCTATGGCTAATTGGAGTGCGGGCACACCCTAATGTGCCCACATTCCAATTAAAATAAAGTGATGTTCACCCGGCTGATACTGCTGTATCGGCTGGGTGAACATCTGAGATATTGGCGGTTGTTTGATACGGCAAACACCGGCTGGGTCAAACAACGGACGATGTTCATACAAAATGCTGTATATCTTGTTCTTGCTTTACCTGTGGTTACATTACGGGTACAAATTATCTGACCAATTTAAAGGGAAACTGTAAGCTAGAAAAGATGATGATAATAATAGCTATGTGAGCCTTGAGACTATTCAAGTCTTTATTATAATTGTATGAGGCTGCAATCACCGAAAATGTGTTTTTTATTACTCAAAATTGTCACAGAGGAGTGGCTAGGGAACTGGACACGCCTATTTGACACTCCAGTGCGGTAATAAAAAACATTTCTTTTAAGGTGATTGCCCCCTCACACAATAACTGTAAGGCCATGTTCACACAACATATGTTTTACATAAATCACGACCGTTATTGCAATTTGCAACAACGGCCATAATTTTTGCAAAACATACGTTGCATTTGAGTTAATGGAATCCCGGCCGGAGCGTATACACATAGTATACGCTCCAGCCGAGATTCCATCCAGCTGCACGAAAAACTGACATGCCAGTTTTCTGCGGCCGCTGTTCATTGAATAGCGGCCACACAGAACATGTCAGTTCACACAATGGAGTGTACAGGTGCGCCCATATCCATATTAATCAGAAATGAAGAACATCCAGCAGGTACTGCAGTACCGGCCAGGATGGTCTTCTCTGACACCGTCTGTTCAGTGTCCTGACCGGGTAACAGAACGGCCGGTGTCTTACGCCATGTAAACATGGCCTAAACGTATAAATAGTCTCCAAACGTACATAGCTATATATCCATGTAAATTGTTTGGGACATCTTTTCCAGGTGTCAGTTTCCTTTGCAGTCTTTGCCTTTAAAGGAACATAGCAAAAACTTTGCTGGTCACTGCTGGTCAAAATGATCCAGACAGCACGACTGACTGGTCAAGTTGGGATCAGCAATGGGAAGCATTGCCCTTCACCATCTTCTTTCTCATTAAAGGGGTTGTCCAGCAAAAATCTTTTTCTTTCAAATCAACTGATGTCAGAAAGTTATACAGATTTGTAATTTACTTCTATTAAAAAATCTCAAGTCTTCCCATACTTATTAGCTGCTGTATGTCCTGCAGGAAATGTTTTTGTTTTTTTCAGTCTGACACAGTGCTCTCTGCTGCCACCTTTGACTAAGACAGGAAAATTACAGTACATTACAAATCTATATAACTTTCTGACACCAGTTGATTTGAAAGAAAAAGATTTTCACTGGATAACCCTTTTAAGAGCAAGTTTACACAGTATAATATACAACGGCCGACAGTATTATGCGGACATACGGTGGCTGTGATCTAAGTGGATGAAGACAATTGTGACTCATGTGACTCATAGGATTTACCTTTTCATGCTCAGCTAAGAATATGCTACAACGGGGACAGCACCTTTCTTTCTTTACGAGTGCTATACATCTGCAAGCAAGACGTTAACATCTGCTTCCTCTTCCAATAAAGCTTCAAGTCCCTTTTCTTAGGGAAAAAAGATGACATGATGTGGTTTCTTATACGGTCTCTGCACCTGATTTCTTTACAGTTTAAGGGTTAACAGATTCACTTACACGTTTTTTTTGGTTATTGGTGTATTATACTTTTACTATATACCATAATCATTCCGGTTGATAGCGTATGTACTGTCACTTAATGTGTTATTACACCTATAACGAACTGCTAAACCTTAACTATAGGGGGTACAGAAGTAGCAGTGCTATCTGTTCTGTACTGCCCGAGGGACCCGAAGGTGCCTCTACCACATAAGAAGACAACAGCATTATGCATGGTACATGGCCTTCAAGCTTTACCACTACATCCTATGTTTCTGGTGTACTTATAAACTGAACATATTTCAAGTAAGTGTCGGGGAGCAGAAGGCCATTTTTTGCTTCCTAAACAACCCATTTATGGTTCGGGGAATATATTCTAACCCGCACACAACATCCTGTGTAGAAATTCTGTGCAAAAACTTGGATGTTAAATTTGCCATCCCAAATATCTTACTTTCCTTTTATCTGTATATTTATATGTAGTTATTTTAACTGGTTGCAAGCCAAGTTTGTAGATATGCTTCTACTGATGCACTTTTTACAGATCACGACTACTTTGAGAGTTAAAGGGATTTTGTCTTCACTTTCATGCTACCTGAACCAGGAGTCATTGGGGTGGTCCCTCACGGCTTCTCCCTACCCCACCAGCCATGGTTAAGGGATCGCTCCTTGTTTGGGTATATGGAGAGATCAATCTATTAATTATTGCAGGGCAGGTAGAAGCTGCTGGGGACATCACTGCTGGCTTGTTGTCCAGGCAGTATGAAAGTAATGACAGGTCCCCTTTAACCCCTTGTACCTGCCACCTATTTTGGCCTTAATGACCAGGCAGTTTTTTTTTTATTTTTGCCTTTTCGTTGGTGCCATAGCACTTTTATTTTTCTACCTATGGACTGGTTGGGGCGTTATTTTTTGCACCACAATCTCTAGTTTTTAATAGTAAATAAATATAGTGTAATATGAAAGTATAATGTGACAAAAAATATGCAATCTTTGTGTTTTTTGCCTTTTTTTTGTTTACGCTGTTCTCCGTTATATTTCACTAGATCAGACATGCTATGTTACATAATATGTTTATTTATTGTATATAAGAGAGGGGGTGATTTAAATTACGCATTGCGCATGCTATGTTACATAATATGTTTATTTATTTTTATTTATTGTATATAAGAGAGGGGGTGATTTAAATTATTATTGGGGGAGGGGGTATGTCATATTTTTAAAACCTTGTTGTTGTTTTTTTGTAACTTTTAAAGTCCCCCTAGGGGACTATTACATTCAATCATTAGATTGCATACACTGGTTGATCAGTATTATTGGTGATTTACCCATAGAGTCTGCCTGAGAAAGACTCTATTAGAAGATCGCCACCGTACAAAGGTATATATTTTACCTCCAGTAGCCAGGGGAAACGATCGGGAATTGTGACAGCACTGCAGGTCCTGTCACTTTCACTTAAGTGCAGTGATCATGATGCACAAACTTACTGCATTTCATTGTGCCCCGGGACATAATTTTGCGGCAAGGGGTTAAAGGGGTTCTCCATAGAAAATAATAGTTTTTAAATCAACTAGTTTTGGAAAGTTATATAGATGTGTAAATTACTTCTAATATAAAAATTTCAAGTCTTTCAGTACTTATCAGCTGCTGAATGTCCTGCAGGAAGTGGTGTATTCTTTTCAGTCTGACACAGTGCTCTTTGCTGCCACCTCTGTCCATGTTAGAAACTGTGCAGAGCAGTAGCAAATAGCAAATCCGCATGGAAAACCTCTCTTGCTCTGGAAGTTTCTGTTCTGGACAGAGGTGGCAGTAGAGAGCGCTGTTACAGAAAACTCCACTTCCTTCAGAACATACAGCAGCTTATAAGCAATGGAAGGCTGGTGATTTTTCAATAGAAATCATTTACAAATCTGTATAACTTTCTGATTCCGGTGGATTTGAATAAAAAACAAACAAACTCCAGAGTACTCCTTTAAGATGGCCATGCACATAATATAGCTTTTGGTCAAGCCATTGTTGTCTGTGTTCTGCATAGGGAAATGAAAGAAAGCGCTGTCGGACTCCTTCTAAAGAACAAAAGGATTGGAAACGTTTAAATCCAACAATTCTGACCTTTTTCTATCTGACATCCACCATTGGGGAGAGTCAGGAGGCATACACATTATATGGCCATGTTATATTGGCAAAATTGTCAGGTTGGGCCTTAACATATCTAATGTGTATGGGTACAAGGAGTGATATCAGAAAAATCTATCCTGTCCCAGGGTTGGCCTGACCCCTTATACGCCCAGGTTCTGAGACATTATTAGGCCTTATGTAGAGCAAGGCTCCAATATGTTTATGTACAACAACCCCATTTGGAACTATTATTGTATGTTTTATATATACTGACTTAAATAAAATAATTAATAATACGTCATTGGAAGTGTACATATAGATGCAGATTGGCCCCTCTGAATCACTGCACAGCACTCTGGGCCAACACGTCCTGTCCTAAGTATAACTATATGATCCCTGTGCTAGATATTACAGAACCCATCAGATGAGGAAGGCCAGGACAGATCATGACATCACGGCATACAAGTCCCTTGGTTATCATGATCTGCAGGGAGTCGACCAGGAGAATCTCCTAGATCATCGCATATTAAGCAAGACATTAAACATTATAGGAACATTAAGGCAGCCTCTCCCAGTCTAAATGGCTCTTACAGATATATTATGCTTTATTTTTATGAAAGGCACATGCTATCACTTGGCATAAAGTACCAGTCTATGTCGATGCCACATCCTGACGCCCTGGTTCCGTGTAGTCAGCAGCAAAGTCACTCGATAAGAATCTTCCCATTATTTTTTATTCATTGTTAAATCTATAAATACGTTTTATATCTTTGTGGTAAGGGTTTAGCTTTATGTGGTGGCTAATGAATTTGTTAGCCTATGACTTAAAATAAATAAATAAAAAAAATACATGTAATATTCCTCCTGCAATGATTTACAAGCAATTATAACACACCCAGAAATTATATCAGAACATATCCCAATTTGTGTAAAATATTACGGCTGGTGTGGTCACAGTTATAGGGGCTTCCATCAGGGTGTAATTTAAACATATTTTTATTGCTTTGAAATATTTTTAATGATATAATTTATGCTGGTGTATCCAGGCGTAGGCTTACAGCAGGGCGTCCTGGGGCGAAACTGGGAGCAACACAGTAAAAAGTAGTCATTTCTTGGTGTTACATTCTGAATGAGTGATAGTTATCGTATCGTTTGTAGAATGGGATCTGTGTAGGCTTGTGTTATAAGTGTTCTACATGATATGGGGTCAGACCGGTCCATTAGAGTAGTAATAATAATCTTACTAATCTTTTATTCCACAGCTCTCTAGGAATTGGCAAGTAACAAAACAAGTAATGAAAAAAAAAAAAAAAACCTAAAGGGAGAGGACAATAAGAACCTGACTATAAGAACCTACATTCTGGAATGGGAGAAACATAAGCAAAGTTTGTCCAAGATGTAATATAAATGAAGATGGATGAACTGAAATGTATCACTAAGACCCATATAACATAGCCCAACAGTCTCTGTAATCGAGTGCCCATCATCTAGATTGGTAGAGATTTACCGAGCCTATTACATGGCTCGACTTCTGTGCCAGGAGGGTAGTCTGAACGGTTGCTGGATCGCTCTTGGCTTCCATTCCTTGTGGACCATACACATCTTTTATTACACAGGGAGATGTGCGGCTGATAAACAACAATGTTTAAACAGTCAAAAATATCATGAATCTTCTCCAAGTGTCTTTAAAGCGACACTTGTACCTTCAGATAGCTGCTTTTAATCCAAGATCTGTCCTGGGGTCCGTTTGGCAGGTGATGCAGTTATTGTCCTAAAAAAACTACTTTTAAACTTGCAGCCCTGTGTCAAATTGGTGTGGCCTAGAGTACCCATGTCCTAGGATTGCAACACCCCTCCATCCCTCCTCCCCGCCCTCCTCATCATTAGGAACAATGTCTTTTATTCATCACCTGTGTGAACACTGCACATGGGCTGCATCATTAAGGCACCTGTGCAGTGTTCAAACAGGTGATGAATAGGAAAAATTGTTCTAGGGGCCTTCCTAATGATGAAGAGGGTGGGGAGGAGGGACGGAGAGGTGTTGCAATCCTATTGCACGCATATTCTAGGCCACACCAATTTGACACAGGGCTGCAAGTTTAAAAGTAGTTTTTTAGGACAATAACTGCAACACCTGCCGAACGGACCCCAGGACAGATCTTGGATTAAAAGCAGCTATTAAGTCGCTTTAAGTGGAAACAACGTATGATGAAGCTGAAACATTAACGGTATTGCCGAATACTGATCTTATGTCTAAAGGGGTTGCCTGGGTTTAGACTATTGATGGCCTAGCCACAGAGCAGGGAGAAAAAAAAGTTGCAGGAGGAAACCTACCTACATAGGGAATAATATATACTGGGCAGTTACCTATAGGAGATGATTATCTACCAGAGAAACTACCTACAGGGGGGATTAGCTACATGGGGGTACTACCTACCTACTACCCTAGCAATGCTCCTGTCAGGACCTATACACAACATATGGCGCCAGAAGCCATGTGCAGTCTACTGTGTAGTGGTGGTGCGGGTACTGCAGCTCAGCCCCTATTCAATTGAATAACCCCTTTTATATGTGAATATATAGCCAGGACTATTGTCACATAAATGAACAGAACACAGAATCAGTGTATACTGACACATCATGTCATGTTTATCCCTAATATTAGTTATGTAGTGTTGTTAAGTTTGAACATATATATATATATATATATATATATATATATATGTATGTGTATATATATATATATAAAATTATTTATTTTTTCTTTTTTAATTATTATTATTATTGGGCTCAAAATCTTCTGATACTTTGTCACCTTGTTCTAAAAAGAAAACTATTTATAAAAGACAAGTAATAAAGGAATAAGCACTCAAGGGCAATAAACAGATACAGCATTATATTCTTCTATCCAACAATAGCTGAGCCCCCCAATCATGATTACCATGAAACATAACCTAAAAGTATTGCAACTATTTATAGGTATCTTGTGAAACTCAGCTGTTCATTTAAACCATTGGGAAACAAAGCTCTTGAAATAGTAATCTGCTTATATTCAACCATAGCCAAGCCTAACATGATCGACCTCCCTCACTTTCAACAGTACCTGTCATTAATAAAAACTTCTGACATGTCCTTCTGACAGTTTTGATCGGTCAGGGTCTCCCCGCTGACATCTCCACCAATCAGTAAATCCCCATCCAGAGACCCCATAGACTTATAATGGAACTGCCTGGGCAAGGGTCACTGTCAGATGAGGTGGGAAAAGCTCTACTGTGCCAATGTTATTTTTAAAAAGAAGTAACCATAACATTATTATTTCAATTATTTATTGTTAGAGTGCCCTTGTCTTTCGCTTTATCGTTAAAATACAAGTCAGAAAATCAAGTACAGTAGACATGAATATAGTAAATGGCAGACTGGTACATAGGGAGAGAAGAGCCTGCCCACGAGGGCTTATAATCTACATAGGTCATAGCACTATGACATGGCAGCAGAGTTATTGTAGGTTTCATGTTGCTATTACAGGCTGTGATGGTGCTTGAGAGCCGGGTGTGTTGGGGTGGTGAGTTTCAGAGAATGGGGGATGTTTGGGAAAAATCTGAGAAATAACAAAAACTATCCAAAAATTTTAATTTGTTACCTCTTCATCCCACGTTGGATCCTTTAACGCAACCCAACATGGGGAAGGACGCAAATTGGCGCTCATTTGAAGTGCCTTTACACGGCACAATAATCGAGGGGCCATCCTTGTATCGCTTGTGTGGCTATGGAAACTGTCAGCATGTGCTGTCAGTTTCCAGATAGCGCATGCAGTGCATACATACCTAGTGTGTTGCTGTGTCATTCGGCATCCCGCTCTCCTGTCCTACTCTCTGGCTTTAAAGATACTGCTGGTGGTCAGAGTGCAGGACGGGAGAGCTGGTTAGCGGGATGCCAGATCACACAGCAGTGCAGGAGCTATGTATGCACTGCATGTGTGATCTGGCAACTGACAGCACAGATATATGCATATGCAAGCTGTCCATTTCCCTTTGCTTTCGGCCACACATCCCCTGTTTACACAGGTCAATGTGCGGCTGATATCGATAAATTTTAAAGCAGTTCAAAAAATACAAGCAGCCGAGGATCAGGCATTTTCCCGCTTCTCAGCTAATTGCTGTCACTTTTACACAGGCCGATTATCGACCAAATGAACCTTTCTAGCAACGTTATCCTTCTAGCAATTATCCTGGCCGATAATCGTGTAAAAGGCCCTTTAGATTTGGAAAACCTTTTGTAATTTAAAATTGGATTTAACCCTTATAAGTAGCTGATTCGTCCTTTTAGATGGGTGATGGGCAGTGAAATGAAGTGTAACAATGATAGAACACATGACCTTTATCTCTCACATTTATCGCCATATCTAATGACAAAGGGTTCCGGAGTCAGTCTAGAGCTGTCTATGCTGTCAACAAAAATAGAGAAGTTGATAGGGAGTGTGGGTAAAAGGGCAAAAAGGGGAAGATTCATGATATCACAGTGAAAACTAACAAGTCTTTGGGAAGGGCCCAGCGTAAAAATATGTCAAATACGAATAGAACAATGGTTTTTACATCTACTTTATACAGTCGCAGACAATGCTTCACCCTAATACAGGTCTCATCACTATCTGACACTTCAAGATTAAATGTATTGCTTGTGAAAAAAAAAAGAGAAGCGATGACTGATTTCAGAGCGTCATGGTGGCTGCAGGCAAAAGTCACAAAGGGGATGTGTGACAGCAGCATATTCATCCAGAGGGACTGTCCGTGTGATTAGGATAAGATATTAAAGGAAATGTGTCATCAGAAAATCAATGTTTAAAATTTATTTTATTACATTTTTTGGTGATTTTTTTTTCTCCTAATTTTATAATTTTACTATCTATATTATGGAATAATACTGAAAAGTAGGCGTTTTCACGTTAGTAAGAAGCTAACACTTTTTTTTTGTGTACAGATCACTCTCCAGTAGTCTCATCCTTATCATAACAGACAGGATTACAGTGGCAGATGACTCTAGTATATAGATAACACACATTCACAATATGTGATATTCAGCACTCAGCCTCTCCCTCATGCCTACAAAATACTCCCATTCTAGTCAATAGGATCTGCCTCAGTGTATTGTGCCTATGTAAATGGGGTTAGCCATAAAGCATATCTCTAAATGCTGGTAAAACACCTCAGGCAAGATGGCACCTCCCATAGTAATGTCAGTAATTTCTCCTAATGCCCTGGCAACTCTGCAAACATCATTCAGGAAGGGTTTGAGATACATCCCAAAGTGTTGACTTGGCCTTCAAAGCCTCCAGATCTCAATCTGACTGATGATTTGTGGGATATACTGGATATCAAGTCTGATCCATGTAGGTCTCCCCTCACAACTTATAAGACTTAAAGGGGTAGTGCGTCGCTCAGCAATTATTCACAGAATAACACACATTACAAAGTTATACAACTTTGTAATGTATGTTATGTCTGTGAATGGCCCCCTTCCCGTGTCCCACCACCCCCGCACGTGTACCTGGAAGTGTGGTGCATTATACATACCTGATCCGTGTCAACACCCGTCTCCGGTCTTCAGACAATGACGTCCTCTTCGGGCAGCCGGCCGAACACCTCCGACTGTCCCTAGTGCCGGCCGCCCTCTGCAGCGTCATCAGATGCTCAGCCGCGATTGGCTGAGCATAACTGTGCTCAGCCAATCGCGGCTGAGCACAGTCATGACGCGGCAGAGGGGGGCTGGCATCAGGGACGGCAGGAGCTGTTCAGCCGGCCTCCAGAAGATGACGTCTTGGCACAAGATGGCGGATGGGCGCGACGCGAATCAAGTATGTATAATACACCACACTTCCGGGTACACGTGCGGGGGTGGTGGGACACGGGAAGGGGGCCATTCACAGACATAACATACATTACAAAGTTGTATAGCTTTGTAATGTGTGTTATTCTGTGAATAATTGCTGAGCGCCGCACTACCCCTTTAAGGCCAACAATATCCTTATTCCACGGGCCGACTGAGAGAAGCAAACGAGCGCTATTAACTATTCCATGCGGCAGCAGTGAGCGGGTGAGTCCGGGGGGGGGGGGGCATGGAGGTGCCGAGGGGCTGCCAGGGTGATCGCTAGATTATCCGGGCAGCCCATAGCATACAGCAGCAGTCTGCTGACACTGCTCCTGTTCCATGGAGCGACGGCAGCAGATCGTAGCTGTATGAGTCGTTTGTCTTTCATCAGGTTTGAAAGAGAAACGACGCAAACACGGGAGGATATCAGCCGTAACAGCCTAAATCGGCTGAATACGGCCGATAATCGTTCTCTGGAATAGGGCCTTTAAAGGATCTGCAGGTGCAAGATACCACAGGACACCTTTACAGGTCTTTTCGAATCCATACCACAGTGGATCATCAGGGAGATGTCTAGATGGTGTAGATAACCTTTACGTTTTGGGTTAGGTTTGCTCCATTGCACACAGTTGACTGGTTCACTGAACATATGGCGAGAGGGTGGACTTCTGCGTAGCAAATACTCAACGTAACATTTATTAAAAAAGGGAACAGAAGATATATTTATGAGAAAGCTCACAAAATACTGTGGGAACTGGAAGTCCTTAAAATAAATAGAGGGAAGTAGAAACTTCATCCTGCAGCTTGTTCTTTGGAAAAAAAAAGTCATTGCTGTATGTGACATATAGGATTAACCTCTTCTTCCATAAACTATAAAGTCAGAGTCTGGTCAGTGAGTGCTATGTCAGTTTTTCCTTACAGCTTTTCAATATTTTACCCGGATATGGATTCATAGACTATATAATACTTTCATATGTGATTACAGATACAGTGGATGTCGGTATTTAACTACAGGTTCCAGAATGTTCTGCTGTGCTTGGTAGGTGCAGGTAGATATCCACAGGGCCCCATTGCAACTGGACAAAAGATTTATGGGGTAACATGTATCAACTAAAATATAGTCTTGGGATAACATATTTTAATATAGCTTTGGTGCTGGTTCACAGTACTGCAACCATCCATCTCTGGCAGGAGAATCCTTCATCCAAACCCATTTCTAAGATGCCATTGGCAAAGGAGAATACTCGATCTGCATCCATTCATAATGGAGAGGATGGGGCCCGCTTATACTATCTCCTTATGGACCCTGTAGCAGCCAGAATCAATGTTTAATTGGCTTCACAAGAAACATAGAACTCTTTTATTAAGCAACATTATCACTTTAGAACTATTGCCTTACTTTATGCATCTTCACCTTATCCTGTCCTGAAAATAAATGGCCTATCCTCAGGTTAGGCTTTTAATATTAGATTGGCAGAGGTACCACTGCCGATCAGCCTTTTCAAGGGGCAATGATGCTCATGCAAGCAATGCAGCCTCCTACTATTAGAAGAGGTAGTGCAAGGTACTGTAGAGATGTCCTATACACTGGAATGGGACACTGCCGCGGTATTTAGTATTGCCACCAATTGTGCAATGATGACAAGGACGAGTAGATGGAATCAAAGCAAACGGTATACAGTAGCACTCCAAGCCGTGGGGCCTATACTGGCTTTCCTGTGGACACAGACTTCACCTGGGCCATGGATCCCCATCAGCCCATATGAGTCCAATAGTGCAAGGAAAATGAATGACAGCATCCAATGTGGGTAAAATCTTGAATTTTATTCCTCCATTAAAACAATGCAGTGACGTTTCGACTCTTACAAGTCTTTTTCAAACGTCACTGCATTATTTTAATGGAGGAATAAAATTCAAGCTTCTATCCACATTGGACGCTGTCATCCAAGGATAAGTACATGGAGACATTGAAGAGACTTCAGTACACACAACTGAGCAATGAGGCTTCTGGGAGTTAGATCTCCTCTGATCTAATATTGATAACCTATCCTGAACAAAGGCCATGAATTTTTTGAAGGTCCAACCATTTTAATGGGAATGTCTTATGTCTTCAAAAGTATGTTAGAACTGTGATAACATCTCCTGATCTCTAATGATAATGAATTGACTTTGTTCATTCTGCCTGAGTCTATACAGAAAAGCTGACTTGTGAGCTATAGAAAGTAAAGTGTGCAGCTCTGTTGTTACCATTCCCAAGATGTCAATGGGATTCATCATATAGCAGAGACAACACTGGACTATGGATTCTGTTACAAATAGAAGCCATGGAGATGTGAACAGAGCCGTACGTATGTGTGGAAGATTTTTTTGCTGCACTCTTTTTATTTTAGGCTTAGTACTCAGTTAAAGGGGAACTCTACATAAGAAACATTTGTTTTCTATTAAAAGTACATTAAAAGTTTTAGGCTGGGTTCATACTACGTATATTTCAGTCAGTATTGTGGTCCTCATATCGCAACCAAAACCAGGAGTGGATTAAAAACACAGAAAGGCTCTGTCCACACGATGGTGAAATTGAGTGGATGGCCGCCATATAACAGTAAATAACGGCCATTATTTCAATACAACAGCCGTTGTTTTAAAATAACAGCAAATATTTGCCATTAAATGGCGGCTATCCACTCAATTTCAACATTATGTGAACAGATCCTTTCTGTGTTTTTAATCCACTCCTGGTTTTGGTTGCAATATGAGGACCACAATACTGACTGAAATATACGTAGTGTGAACCCAGCCATATACTGTAGATGTGTCTATATAATGTATTACCATATCTGTACAGTTCTGCCACACTGGTAGCTGATAGAAATCCAGGAAGTGAAGAAAAATGGCCTCTGTGCCAATTCCCATTGTCTCCTGCTCCCACTGCTCCCTCATCTTAGGAGACGAATATTCCATGCCTCTGTCTCACATTGTGTGTGTTTGCTGAGCACAGGCTGATGATGCAGACAGGGGGCAGGGCGTGATGTCACAGGAGGTGGGGCTGGATCCCCCAAACCCCTGAGGGATTCACCATCTCTGACCGGCCAGAAGCAGCTGCTGCAAGGACTGTGATGAACAGCTGAGGAAAAGCATTGCATTCTGGAACCAGTACTACATTCTGGGAATTGCTCTACCATTAAAGGGAACCAATCACACTAAAATTGGGCATAAAGGTAAGGAAACGTGCTGGTACATCAGCCAGCACGCTTCCTAACCATCCCCCTGTCCCCCCCGTCCCATGAACGGCTGTCCGAGTAGTCACGGTGGGCGGGGTCTTCGTCAAGTAGTCACTGGGTCCTGGGCCGGCTCCTGCGCTGTAATCACGCCCCTCCAGGCGTGTTGTAAAGCGGCGCCTGTTGACGTCACTCGGGGGGGAGGGGGGGCGGCATTGCCACGCCGACGTCTTTACTAAGCTGCGCATGCAGCCTGAGAAGACGCTGCTGTACTGCGTTTGCGCGGCGTAGTACAGCAGCGGCTTCACCCACTGTACTGCGCATGCCGCCCCCCCCCCCCGAGTGACGTCACCAGGCGCCGCTTTACAACACGCCCGGAGGGGCGTGATTACAGCGCAGGAGCCGGCCCAGGACCCAGTGACTACTTGACAAAGACCCTGGCCACCGTGACTACTCGAACAGCCGTCCCGCCCACCGTGACTACTTGTATGGTAATTTGCATAGAGCGCGGGATACGATTAAACTAACTTTTGCAGGCAGAATGTTCATGGGACAGGGGGGACAGGGGGATGGTTAGGAAGCGTGCAGGCTGATGTACTAGCACGTTTCCTTACCTTTATGCCCAATTTTAGTATGATTGGTTCCCTTTAAAGGGGTTGGCCACATTGCTCAGTGTACAGTATCAGTAAGTGTACTCACTGTATATACTGACAGCAGCTCCCTGTGTACTCACTGTATATACTGACAGCAGCTCCCTGTGTACCTCATAGAGCTAATATCAGACTCCCCTCCTCCAGGCTGTGCTGCCCAGCTCTGTGGGGTTTTGGTCCATAAGATTGCTTACATGGAGGAGCATGTGACCAGGCCCTGCCCCCCAGTGTCCACCACTGAGCCTGTATATGTCTATGGAGAACACAGGGGACAGGGCATGGTCACATGCTCCTCCATGTCAGCCATTTTGTGGACTGAAACAAAACAGAGCAGGGCACCCCAGCCTGGTGAAGGGGAATCTGATTTTAGCTCTATGAGGTAAACATGGAGCTGCTGTCAGTATATACATTGAGCTCACTTACTAATACTTTGTACTGACCTATTTTACTAAAAAGTGGCCAACCCCTTTAAGTACAGAAACACAATACAGAACAAAACCCCTCAAAACAAATAGATTTTTGGTAGTTTCAAAACTGGGATAGATAGGTAAGTAATGCTTTATGCTTCTGCAGAAGTTTCATTTTTTTTAACCTCTACCTGGAGTTCCCCTTTAACCCAAACTATTATTTTGCACTGTTAGCACATTAGTAGACATAGCACTATTCTTTCTTATCTACTGTGCTATGGAAATCTGCCGTGACATGATGCAGCACAACACCCTCACTATAAGGACTCGGTAACGCTCAGGATTTGTGCCTTGCAGGTTCTCAACTAGGAGTTTATGGCCATAAGTGACATTTAGGAAAGCTTTTTAAACCTCCCCTCCCGGTTCCTTCTCCTGACTGTGGAGACCTGTAAATCACGTCGGCTCCCTTACCGGGACAAGACAGTAATTATAAAGATTTGTGGCCAAACCCCAAAGTAAAAAACACAACCACAAAAAGAATTATTGCTCCCAGGCTGAAAATCATCGCTGTGATTGACTCAGACTCCTCCGTGGACCTAATGAGGGAATACAGATAATATATTAACACTGTGGTGACAAACAGCTACCACAAAGCAGCGTGAAAATATACGTCCAAGCATCAAAGAGACCTCTAAACGTCCATGGCAATTTATGACTACCTGTAAATCTACCCAGAGAATGGCTGATCTTGCTATGTCATCATTGGCGGTTATTCTTCATATGTAATTGTTGTAATAACCCTGTCCTATTGTGGGGAAGAAATAAGACAGACACTCAGGAGATTCAATAAGGTAGACTTTTAGAAAGTTTCAATGAACTGCATGTTTCTAAATGTGTTTGGGAAACTTATACACACCGTCAGATTGTTTAAAGGGATATGGCCTATAAGTTTATTGCCCTAGCCCTGTAACTAAATGCTCCACCCATGGTAGACATGTTTGTTGGTCCCCCTTTGGCACCCAGTTCTTTGGCACATGTCCTGCCAGGACCCCCGGTTATCCCCCTGGATCAAGGTCCAGCCAACCTAACCGATCAGGCTGGACAGCCTACTGGTGGGCAGCTTTACCTAATGG
Organism: Dendropsophus ebraccatus; assembly: GCF_027789765.1. Taxonomy (NCBI): domain Eukaryota; kingdom Metazoa; phylum Chordata; class Amphibia; order Anura; family Hylidae; genus Dendropsophus; species Dendropsophus ebraccatus. Next base: position 115,143,342 of record NC_091459.1, on the reverse strand, counting down.
GGGCAATGCATCCTATGGGTGAAACAAAGGTAAATAGGAAAAGTGTCTATCAGGGCTAGATGGAGAAGGCATTTGACATTTTCAATTTCAAAATTTGAAAAAGGAAATTTTCAGTTCAGGCTTCAGAAATTGTCACCCAACCAAGCTCTGTGATTGCCTTAGGGGGAATGACATATTATCAGCTCAGCAGAATAAGTAGTGGGAATGTGAAGGAGGGAAAGCTGCCCTTTATATGTATACTGTATATACTAATATATATGAATGTGCATATTTTATATATGCATATGATATGGGGATAATGGGGGAGATTAATCAAACATGGTGTAAAGTGAAACTGGCTCAGTTGCCCCTAGCAACTATATATATATATATATATATATATATAGTCCCTAAATGAAGTATGAAACATAGGGAAAGGAGGAGTGGTGAATGATAACAACAGTGGAAATGTATCTTTAAGAAAAGCAACTATGGGGGAGATTTATCAAACATGGTGTAAAGTGAAACTGGCTCAGTTGCACCTAGGAACCAATCAGATTCCACCTTTTATTTTCCAAAGAGTCTGTGAGGAATGAAAGGTGGAATCTGATTGGTTGCTAGGGGCAACTGGCCCAGTTTCACTTTACACCATGTTTGATAAATCTCCCCCAATGTGTAAATGTGTAAGAAATACATATACATGTTTATGTGCATAATATATATATATATATATATATATATATATATATATATATATATATATATGTTTATATATACGGAATATGCAGGTGTACTGGCAGAGGATGAGGGGGGGACAGACACTTTGTTGTCAGTGTCTACCCCAGTGTTCTGATCCACTAGGCCCAGCAAACTCTCTGACACCTATGAGGTATTCTCTCCTATCAGAGTTTTGCAGCTTCTGCATTGGGTCTGCTCCAGGTTGTAGCTTTGTAGCACATATCATGGTACAGGCTCATGCAGCAGCCAGAGCCTTAAGGGTACAAACCCACTTGAAGTATTTGCTGCGTGAATCAGTCTTAAAAATAAGCAGGCAAAACGCAGGTTGGCTTTATACAATTGTTCTGCGTTAAAATACGCAATTGCGTATTTTTGAAGCGTGAAGCTACATGCGTGTTTCGCACAGGTTGTTAACAACTGATGCTTTGCTAACAACAAGCTTCACGCTTCAAAAATACGTAATTGCGTATTTTAACGCAGAACAATCGTATAAAGCCAACCTGCGTTTTGCCTGCTTATTTTTAAGACTGATTCACGCAGCAAATACGTCAAGTGGGTTTGTATAGCCCTTTAAGGACAAAGAACTTTGAAGTGGTAAGTTAAAGGGATACTCCAGGGAAAATAAAACTTTTTTAAATCAACTGGTGTCAGAAAGTTATAAAGATTGGTTAGTGACTTCTATTTAAAAAAGCAAAACAAAACTCCAGCTTTCCAGTACTTATCATCAGCTGTATGCCTTGCAGGAAGTGATGTATTTTTTCTAGCCTGACATTGTGCCCCCTACTGCCACCTCTGTCCATGGCAGGAACTGAGCAGTAGTTGTTTTCTATGAGACATGTACTGACATGGACAGAGGTGGCAGCAGAGAGCAAATAAATACACCACTTCCTGCATGACATACAGCAGCTGTACTCACAGGTGGGGACCCCCATCTAAGGTTTCACTGTGCCCTACTAGGTCATATGGACAGAAATTGTTATTGTAAGAAAACCCCTTTAAATCTTTGTGGGCAACCGAGAGAAGTACTTTGCCCCATCACAGGTGCAGCTCATCCTTAGACCTTATTTGCATTTTACTTTCCACTAAGATATTTATTTAAAAAGTGCTTCTCGGATACCTTTGATTTCAATATTTTTGTCTTGTTTGCTGCCATGACTCATTCAGAGATTGGAGTAGCAGGAATGCAGGATGTGATAACAGGTGCACTGGGGGCAAGAAGACTTTCATCAACTTGTTTATCAGATATGAACGAGAAAGAAGTATCTGCTCTTGTGGAAAATCTGCAGATGGAAAATTAAATCTCACCGTACAAGAGCTGTAGAGGCAATGAAGTAATATTACACGACATAGAAGCGGCAGCACACAAAGCAGGAACGCAAGGAGAAAGATATCTGCTCCAGACACCTTGAAATTTAATCAGGAAGACGTCTAATTTTTTTTTTTACTTCTATAGCAACCACCTTGGATGTGATTAGCACATCTGACTGCTGTGAGGGCTTAGAGGGGGTGCCAGATCCACCGCGTGCAGTCAGATACATATTAGATGAATGAGGGCACATTTCAATTGTCCTTTTGCATTTTTGTCAATATTTTTCGCTAGAGCACAAAGGAACAATCTGTCAATGTGTTATGCTATTTGCATTGATGAGAAAAAGAAACCTAATTTGATATTTTTTTCAATTATATATTTATAAGGGGAAAAAAAATAATAATAAAACTATATATATATATATATATAGTCCCTAAATGAAGTATGAAACATAGGGAAAGGAGGAGTGGTGAATGATAACAACAGTGGAAATGTATCTTTAAGAAAAGCAACTATGGGCGAGATTTATCAAACATGGTGTAAAGTGAAACTGGCTCAGTTGCCCCTAGGAACCAATCAGATTCCATCTTTCATTTTCCAAAGAGTCTGTGAGGAATAAAAAGTGGAATCTGATTGGTTGCTAGGGGCAACTGAGCCGGTTTCACTTTACACCAGGTTTGATAAATCTCCCCCTTCATTTTTCTAACCCTACATAACCTCCAGGCTTAAAAAAAAGTCTTCCTTTAACAGTGCCACACTGGTCAACTGGTTGAATGTGGCCTTGCAGCAGGCCCAACCTTATGGGTGTGTGAGCTATGCAAAAGGTGCATCACCCCATTAATTCAAAAGGGGTAGCCAGCAGTTAAAGGGGGCGGTGCAGCACCTGGCAGCGGTCCCAGTGCTTGGCAGGATGCGCCAGCTGCTGCACTGCCCCCCTTGACTATAAGCATATCTAATGACATGCTTTTAGTTAAATAGGATGTCCTGACTGACAGAGTGAGGAGCCATTGGCTCCTAATGCTGACAATTTTGTGATTGGGAGATGCACGGGGGAGCCTGTTACTATATCAGCACTGCAGGGGGAAAGCCCAATACTTTACTGCACAGGGTGGTCTATACTATTTAGGGGCTGCAGGGAGGGTGCACAGAGATGGCTGATACTGTATGGGGACTATACTATAGAATATAGTATATTTACTATATAGGGACCATACTACTATATGGGGAACAGAGAATACCTAACTATTATGTGGGGGCACAGGAGAGACTTTAAACTATATGGGGGCCTAACTACTATATAGGAGCACAGGGGACCTAGCTACTATAAGTAATGGTGCAAGGAGCCTAAAATGTTTCTCTGGCAGATTCTAGAGAGAGAAAGGAATCATGGCCGGGAGAAGACTTCAGGATTTCCCAGGCTGAATAGAGAGAAAAGGGGTCTATGTAGGCAATAATAATGATTAGCAGATGACTCCCTACCCAGTATATGAGTGTTCTCCCTGTACACATTCTGACTTCATGTCCTTCTGACTTTGTGCTGTATATGGGATGGGGAAGGGGCATGCAGAAAGCACAGAGCCCAAGGCCGGCTCTGCCCTGCAGACACAATTCTCACAAGGTATGGCACTCTTTGTGAAAGCAGGCGACCATGTTTATATAATTCTGAACAACACCTTTAAATGTATCGCTTTGCCTTCTCCTCGGTAACCTAGAGACCAGGACACCTGTCAAGAAGCTGTAAAAGGAGCATCTGGCAAGGCACTGCATACAGGCCAAAGTGGGCGAGATAACTAATGCCAGTGCATGGTGGTATTATTCAGTCACTGTATGGTTGTGTTATTCTGTCCAGGTATGAAGGTACTATCCAATAGGTGTATGGTGGTATTATTTAGTCATTGTGTAGAGTTATTATTCTGTCACTGTATGGCTGTATTATTTTGTCCAGATATGGGGGTACCATTCCATAGGTGTATATTGGTATTATCAGTCAGTGTATTTGGTGAGTATATGGTATTATTATTCTGTCTAGATACGAAGGTACTATTTAGTAGGTATTATTCAGTCAGTGTATGGTAGTTATTCATTCACTTTATGGCATTGTTATTCTGTCCAGATATAGTGGTACTATAGCAGGTGTACAGAGGTCTAATACGATGGTATTATTTAGTAAGTGATTATTTAGTGCCATGATTAAGAGGTGCCTACCTCGCAACGCGTCGGCGTGTTTTTAACTATTGGATTTTAGATGATGTCACAATAAAATTTGGAACTTTTTAAGAAGCTGGAGACCTAAATCTTTGTCTTGTTCAGCTATACATATGGGACACGGCCCGCAATACAGGTCTCTCGTGCTTCATGTCTGGAGAGCCATTGACAAAAAAGCTATCAAAGGTATGGTGAGCTGATATGCTTGTTTGCAATTTTTCCATTATTTAGTAAGTGTATGGTGATATTAGTCAGTATATGGCTGTATTATTCTGTCCAGATATTATGGTACCATACAGTAGGTATATAGTGGCATTATTTAGTCAGTGTATGGTAATATTGTGTATGGTGGTATTATTCAGTCACTGAAAGATGATTATATTCTGTCTAGATAACCCTGGGCAGCCCATAGAAGATAGCAGTGGTCTGCTGCCGCCGCTCCTATACCATTGGGCGATGGCAGCATGTTAATCATGTTGAAAGACAAAGGACTGCAATGATCAGCCAACATTGTTCATGTCGGCTGATTGTTGCCTTCTATTACACAAGATGATTATCGTCTGTAATGGCCCATAATCGTTTCGTGTAATAGGGCCTTTAGTCATTGTATGTGGTATTATTTTAAGATGGAATATTAAATGAGAAGTCTGGTTTTTTATTAAAGTATTGTATTGCTCCCAAAAGTTATACAAATTACCAATATACACTTATTATGGGAAATGCAAATAAAGTGCTTTTTTTCCCTGCACTTACTACTGCATCAAGGCTTCACTTCCTGGATAAAATGGTGATGTCACGACCCGACTCCCAGAGCTGTGCGGGCTGTGGATGTTGGAGAGGATGATGGCAGGGGGACACTGAGGGACACAGAGCACTGAAGGGACACTAAGCATCCCCCTGCCATCATCCTCTCCAGCAGCCACAGCCCGCACAGCTCTGGGAGTCGGGTCGTGATATCACCATTTTATCCAGGAAGTGAAGCCTTGATGCAGTAGTAAGAGCAGGAAAAAAAGCGCTTTATAAGCATTTCCCGTAATAAGTGTATATTGGTGATTTGTATAACTTTTGGGGGGCAATACAATACTTTAATAAAAATTGTCGCCGGACTTCTCCTTTAACTATTATCTATGAGTGCACATGTCAATAGAGCAAATTCTACAAAGCAGGATAAGTCAAACCTCATGTCCTTTATTATTTCTCTGTGATACCTAAGATTACTAGGGACATACCACCTAACCACTACAACTGTTATATTGAGGGGCACCACATACTCAGCAATAATTATAACTTGTATTACATGGTCTGATGTACTGTGTAAGTGTTGTACTGTCTAGCAGATTGACGCACGCTAACATGGCTCGATGATTGTGCAGTATGTGTGTAAGTGTAAAATAATTAACATTATACTTACCTCTCCAGGTTCCCTCTGTGCCCTCCTGCCTGTTTCCAGCTGCCACTGAGGCTTCTAAAGCCGTTTCTGAAGTGACAGGCCGCTTAGCCGATCACTGGCCTTGCACCATGGCTAGTGATTGGCTAAGTGGCCTGTCACTTCATAGTGACAGGCCAGAGCCAGTAGGACACAGAGGAGTGTGGAGAGGTAAGTATAATCGTTATTATTTTATTTGTCATCCTGTCATTAGCCGTCGCCCATACATCGCTATTACACATAGCAAAGCATGGCCGGTGGCCAATGATTTTTAAACATGTTGAAAGACAACTATCAACCAGTGATCAGCACGTCGGCTGATCATTCTCTTTATTACACAGAGCAATATCTGCACAAATCAGCCTAATTCGGCCTGAATCGCTCTGTGTAGTAGGGCCCTTAGATTCTTCAGTCCTTCTGCTCAGAAATAAGCTGACACAGTGCTACAGGATAATAAAGGGCAGCATAGTTTGGCATTTACTATCTATAGTTTTAGCATTGATTTATATAACTATTATGATGTGTATTTCCATCATACATCTAGAGCCATAGTTGACACAGTCCCTGCTGAGACTTGTGGTACCACAACAATTCCTGACCAATGCTGTCCCTATTTGAAGTCTAGACCTTCCCTTCTTTTAAGCTTTGCTACACTGGGCCCGACATTTACTTTCTGTTGCTTGTACTTTATTTTCTCTCGCCGTTCAGAATTGCATGGTATGACTCCAACACCTCACATTGGCTCACAGACCCTGCGGACATTCATCTACAGAGAAACAGATTGGTTTGTAAAAATATGTGTGTATATTCTCACCGAACCTGAGAAAATCACACCTCCACTTTGTTAAAGGAAAAAAAGGGAAAAAAAACCTGTTTGTGCAGCCTCACAAATCTCTTCAGAACTGGGAGAATCACAGAACATATGTCTGCGGCATGTCACCTACACTTAGGAACACGCTCAATGATACCTGGGGATGACCATGGCTTCAAGATGTCTGAAATAATATAGCCTAACACAATACACAATCCTATTCTATTATTACTATCTAAGATTGAGAATCATACATATGAATCAGGAAGGTAATTCACAGTTAAATTCTAATAGTCTGGGTAATGTTTCCAGCACAGTTGTTACATCATCCAGAAGTAAAAGATTGATCAGTTTATTGATTAGAAGGACAAATAAAGCAAAGTGCATTATGCTGTAATTCTATTGTGTCTGGTTCTCTATCTACTGTGTATCGGTAAAGTCTTTCTATATAATAATTAGAGATGAGCGCAGATGGAGCATGCTCAAGTCCGATCGTTCAGCATTTGATTACCGGTGGCTGAAGAAGTTGGATGCAGCCCTAGGGAGCTATAGGCTGTATCCATGTTTTCCAGGACTCCCTAGGGCTGCATTCAACTTCTTCATTTGCCGGTAATCAAAAGACGGATTATTGAAATCGAGAATGCTCCAGTTGTGCTCATCTCTAATAATGATTCAATATTCAGTAGTGTAGCATGGGCATGGCTTTAGGGTTGGTATAGACCAGGTAGGCTGTGCATGGACCAGATAGATTGGGTGCAAACCAGACAAATGTGTATGTTAGCAGTATACATTAGTGGTGTCGCTAGGCATATTCATTCATAGAATTCTGCCTAGCCCCGAAAGCTATTTGCTGCCGCCACCCGCCAGCTTGGGATTAGCAGCAGCTGTGGCCTCTTGCCCCTGGCCTGACCCACACGTCGAATTGGCTGCCCTCAGCGAGCGGAACCTGAAGAGGGCACGAGTGACAGGTGACGTCACTGAAACTGTGCCCTCCTCAGGTACCGCTCGCTGAGGGCAGCCACGCTCCTGCCCAGGCCAGCCTCTCTCCAGGCAATAACCCGGCCAGCTCCTTCTTTAAGTCCATCACGCGACAAACTCCTTCAAGCACCCAGCAAGAGCTTCTTCACCTCAGGGCAACCACTGCCCAAGTGAGGTAACTTGTGTGCGTTTAGGGGGTGGGTGTGCTAAGATGGGGCCCAGGTGGGGTAATATGTGTGTCTCGGGGGAGGGGTGGGGGTCAGGTGGTGTAGTATGTGTGTATGGAGAGGGTCAGTAGAGGTAGTGTGTGTGTGTTGGGGGGGGGAGCTAAGATGGGGGCCAGGTGGGGTAATATATGTGTCTTGTGGGAAGGGGGGGGGTCAGGTAATGTAGTATGTGTGTAGAGGAGGATCAGGTGAAGTAGTGTGTGTGTGTTGGGCGGGAGTTAAGATGGGGCCCAGGTGGGGTAGGTAGGGTGTGTGTGTGTGTGTAGGGGGGAGTGTCAAGTAGTGTAGTATGCTTGTATGGAGGAGGTCTGGTGAGGTTGTATGTGTGTGTGTTTGTTTGTGGGGGGATGAGGGTCAGGTGGGGGTAGTGTGTGTGTGTGTGTGTGTGTGTGGGTCCGGTGGTGTGTGTGTGTGGTGTCAGGTGAGGTAGTGTGTGTGTGGGAGGGGATGGCGGTCAGGTTAATTGCAGGCTGGAGGGGAACTTAATTACTATGGTGGGTACAGCAGGGGCATTATTACTATATAGGGGCACAGCAGAGGGGGCATTTTTACTATATGGGGACACAGCATGGGGCATTATTACTATATGGGGCACAGCAGGAGGCATTATTACTATTTAGAGGGCACAGCAGGGGACATTATTACTATATGGAGGGCACAGCAGGAGAAATTATTACTATATGGAGGGCACAGCAAGAGACAATATTACTATATGGGGGAACAGCAGGAAGCATCATTACTATATGGGTGCACAGCAGGAGGCATTATTACTATATGGGGCACAGCAGGAGGCATTATTACTATATGAGGCACAACAGGAGGCATTATTACTATATAAGGGTGCACAGCAGGGGGGCATTTTTCAATGTTGGGTAACACAGCAGGAGGCATTATTACTATATGGGCACAGCAGGGGGCATTATTACTATATAAGGGTGCACAGCAGGGGGCATTTTACAATGTGGGGTAACACAGCAGAAGGCATGGGTTCCTTCTCTAACCGCTTGTGACGGCACTCAAGAGCCCGAGCCCCGGATGTCTTTGGACCATAGCAACGCCCCTGGTATACATCATATCACATTCACCAGGTTGGGGGCTTTCCCACAAGGCCTGGTCAATAGAAAGTGTTTATCACTGCAATATGAAGACAAAGTTGTCAGAAGGTGGCTGTAGTGGATTACAGCCTTTTTCTGTGATCTGCTAAGTAGTCTCCACCCCTCAAATAGGGAGCACCAAACTTTTATGTCAACCCACACTACACCACTGTATGAAGACCTAAATTGAAGGGGTACCCCCATGTCTATATGGATTATTGGGGATTATGAATGTCATACAGGGGGTCCACGTGGTCAGGACTATATTAGCCAGAATGGAGAGCCACTGTCTGTATTCGAGTAGAGTTCCACATGGAGGATTTCCAGTGAATTTTATGGAGAAGAAAAATGGAAAATGTGCACTAAATCATGTGGCTTTTGGTGCAGATTTGTTGGGGATAAGACTGCCTATTGTCACCAATGGGAATACATTGTAGAAGGTCATGGCCAGGGAGTGCCAAGTGCCATCTTCTTGTTAGATGTGTTCCTGGCCCCTCCTCTCACCTATGACTAATAGCTTGTATGTCCAATCAGGAGACAGCTAGAGCTATCAGTCATAGCTGAGGGGAGGGGCCGGGAATGCAATCGATACAAAATCCTATGGGCACTTGTGGCATTGGCCGTAACCTTCTATAATTTTTTATCTCGGTCGTACAAGCTACATGGCCAACACTACTAGTAAGTATGTGCTCCCCTCCCTAACATCTTTATATGACTGTCAGCGGTTTTAATGGCTCAAAAACTGCTGACAAGTCTGCTTAAAAAGGATGTATGTGATTTGTAGCAGTCATTCTTACAATGATTGACAGATACAATAGCTACTAGGCCCCGCAGGATCTTCAGGGCACATGAGTTTTCGCAAGTGCAAATTTTTAAGAATGAGTCAGAAAAACTGAACTGTATATACTACAAGACAAGCACATGGCCATACATCTCCTGTCTGTCACCCTTCTATACACAACCCATTAACATCATTCTCACAAAGGGGATCTTTATTGACCAAAGAATTGTATAACAAAGCAAAACCCTTTGCTCCTTATAATTTACTAAGTAACTGTGAACATTTTGCACCCACCAGAATGGTTGGTTACTATTGTTGGCTTGTATCTCTCAGGCCAAGCTGGACCAATAGTTTCTTGAAGTTCATGTATTCTTCTCATATTGGTGTAACCTGAAGCTTCGAAGACCCAATAAAAAATGGGAAGTAGACTCCAACATCATGTACCATATGTAATACTGGAGACACTACACACTACATTGGTAATTATAATAACTGGGCTCCTCCTTCCTTTCTCTGTACATTAACCTCAGCACATCATCTTAAAGGGGTTGTTCCCTGTTCACAAGTATTCCCTATCCTAAGGATCGGCTATCTCCATAGCTCCTATAGGGAATAATTAAAGCACAACACTATAATTAAAGGAGAAGTCCAGCAAAAAGTTTTATTAAAGTATTGTATTGCCCCTTAAACATTATACAAATCACCAATATACACTTATTACATGAAATGCTTATAAAGTGTTTTTTCCCCTGCACTTACTTCCAGGCGTCACTTCCTGGATAATAGGGTGATGTCACGTCACGACCTGACTCCTAGAGCTGTGCGGGCTGTGGCTGCTGGAGATGATGATGGCAGAGGGACACTGAGGGACGCAGGGCACTGGAGGGACACTGAGCATTCCCTGCCATCATCCTCTCCAGCAGCCACAGCCCGCACAGCTCTGGGAGTCGGGTCGTGACATCACCATGTTATCCAGGAAGTGACATCACCATTTTATCCAGGAAGTGACATCACCATTTTATCCAGGAAGTGACATCACCATGTTATCCAGGAAGTGAAGCCTTGATGCAGTAGTAAGTGCAGGGAAAAAAGCACTTTATAAGCATTTCTCGTAATAAGTGTATATTGGTGATTTGCATTATGTTTGGGAGGGCAATACTATTCTTTAATAAACATATTCGCCGGACTTCTCCTTTAATGGAAGGGCATTCAGAAGAAGACTGGGCTCCCTTGGCTTCCAAGATCACAGGAGATCCCAGCAGTCAGACCCCCCCCCCCCCCTTGATCAGAGTTATCTCCTATCCTGAGTATAGGGGATAACTTGTAAACATGGAACAACTTGTAGGACTCATCAAGTTAAATAGTTTAGCAAATACATCAATTTACCAAACTTTCCTCTTTCTCCTCATATGCTGCTCTTTCCCTTCCATTGTTGAGAGTCCGTCATCTAGGATACGGACCACCACTCTGCTTCGAAAGCAGTGGTCCCACCAATGCTTTTAAAGCAGTGTGGTAGTCGGTAACCTAGACAACAAGCTGTCATCAATGGGAGGGAAAGAGCAGCTTATCAGGAAAAGGAGGCAAGTTTGGTAAATTGACGTATTTACAAAAATAGTTAACTTGACAACCCTACAAGTATACCTACATTAGTTGAGATAGGAATATCCCTTTAAGGCGGAATTCACATGAACCTAACATTATTTTGAAATGTATTAAAAAGTTATGCTGCTGTATACCATGACATACTAATAATGGACTCATTGAGTTTAATGGGTTAAATGTAGTTATAGTGAATATAATCAGTTTATTTCTTGCAACTATACATTCATTTACAGGACTTGAAAGTATGGTCAATTGTCCCTTTAAGTGCCACCCAGTCAATGTACAGTACCAGGACATGGACATAGTCACTGGTTGACTATATTAGACTTAAGGGACCTGCTCTCAGTACACCCCGGTATATGTTGGCATATGTTTTTGACAGTTTTCCGACTTATACAAGTAATTTATTGTTACAACTTGATGTGAATCCAGCCTTACATTCTTCTTTTTTTTGTTTTTTTATGCTTATTTATTGTTGTCAGGTGCTGTCTGTGTCCTGTTCAGTCTGTCTTCAGTCAGTCTGTGGGTTTTAGCATTTGATATTGTTCCGCCTATTGAGTTTTCTACTCTCGTCTTGCCATCCCATATTATATTAATATTGCGTCTGTCCTTTATCGGAGCCCTACTACAAGACTACTACTCTCCTCCCATTGGCCACTAATATCTAATGGAGCTTGTATAAATTTCCTGCTCGACTGTGGATTGGCCTAACAATTTTTCCCTACAATAAGTCCTGGGGGTGTCTGAGTGCTGAGAACCATTTTTAGGACCCAGGAAAGGCACTTCTAAATGTAAAGCCTGGTTCTGTAGTCTAGTGATCCGTCAATGTCATGAATATAGGTCAATGAGACAATACAGTTTTCTTATGTAGGATGTCTGCAACAAAGGAAGTCAATGAAACTAAGGAAAAGTCCATTATAATAGAATAAATAAAATATAAAATCAGAGAAGAGGAAATGGTTTATTATGTATTTTTATTGGTAAAAGGTAATTCACCTTAACCTTTTCATCCCTTACACTCTGTCTTCCCTAACAGAAGAGCCTCTTGTATAACAATATTGAATAGAAGTAATGCACAGAAACACTGCCGCATGAACACACACACAGTTTTCACTGATACTTAGCAAGGTTGCAACATCTGAACCCAGCTCAGTCCTATCAGCCACACAATGGCACAATTCAGTGTCAGACGTCAGTACCAGGCCAATTACGTACAACCAGCATGTCAGCAGAATGAATAGGAAACATTAACAAAACCAGTTGTACTAAATACATTACGTCTTGTGCTTAAGTACTAATGTGTTTAACCCATCAAATAAGGACGAGTCTTGAGGATCATGGGTAATACAATGTGGTAATGGCCCTTTCACTTCTTGGTGGAAAGTACAGAAATTTTTGTCAGCCTGGGTGTTTCGGTCTAGTGAGAGGAATCGATCACTGCAGCCACTAACATGGAGAATTCCGAAAATAAGGAATTGGAACTGTAATTTAAAGTGACTCTGTACCCACTATCTGCCCCCCAAACCGCTTGTACCTTCAGATAGCTGCTTTGAATCCAAGATCTGTCCTGGGGTCCTTTCGGCAGGTGAAGCAGTTATTGGCCTAAAACAACTTTTAAACTTGCAGCCCGTGCCAAATTGGTGTTGCCTAGAGTACCCGTGCCCTAGGCCTGCACCGCCCCTCCGTTCCTCCTCCCCGCCTTCTTTACAATTAGGAATTGCAGGATTTCTCCTATTCATCACCTGTCTGAACACTGAACATGGGCCTTAATGATCCAGCACATGTGCCGTCAGACCCATCCCCATCTTATATCTAGGACAGGTAATAAATAGTCTAATTTGTGATAGGTGACCTCTGAGCATTAGCTATTGTGGATGGTCGATCCTGTGAATACTAGTTTTATCTTTCACTGTAATCCTGACGGTAATAATAAGGAAGAGACTGCTGAAAAGTGATCTATACAGAAACAGAAGTGTCAGCTTATTATTAGGGTTAGTGGCTAGAATAGAAACTGGAGGATTATTTATAATATTGGCAGTAAAATGGAAAATCTGAAAAAAACATCTCAAAAATTCTAAAAATATGTTTAACATAAAAATGTGATGTAAACAACAGGCCATTTTGTGATGACACATTCCCTTTAACTAAACTAGAAGTCTGAGGAATGTAGCTCGCCGGGAACAAGTAGTTTCTCATTCTTGGTTAGATACTACATACTTGAACAAGCTTATGTTGCATATTAGTCTGAGGTGACAGTTGTGGTTATTTTCTTCTTTTTTGCTTCTTAAATAATACTAGTTACAATTTTAAACAATGACATGAAAAAACACATTGGATTTTGACCCATAGAGGTCATGAATACACCTTCCCTCTTCCTGCTTGTTGAACCCAACAACTGAATTTAGCAGAAAGTGATCTTACAGAGGTTGTCCACTTGAGAAAACTCACTATTTTCTATCTTAGGGATTCTAAGTTAACAGAGTGGGGGTGCTGTCCAGGAGCCTCAATGACCAGAGTGAAGATTAAAGAGCATCTCTTGTTTTGGAAGACTTAAGGCCCTATACCACCGGCTGTCAGCGCTCTTTAGCTTCTCTTCACCGCTCACTGCCGCCACTATTCTACGGGAGGGGCCGCAGGGGGGTTTCAGGGGGGCTGCCCGGGTGATCACTAGTTCGTCCGGGCAGCCCATAGCATACAGCAGCATCTGCTGCCGACACTCCTATTCCACGGAGCGACGGCAGCAGATGGCTGCTATATAAGTAGTTTGTTTTTCAACATGTTGAAAAACAAACGACTGCAACGATCAGCCGACATGAACGATGTCGGCTGATCGTTGCCTTCTATTCCACGGGACAATTATTGACCGAATACGGACGATAATAGTTTAGTGGAATGGGGCCTTTATTCTGTCCTGACAACCAGTGTCGGACTGGGCCACCGGGGGACCGGGGATTTCCCCGGTGGGCCCCGAGCAGGAGTAGGCCCCGCCCCCCAGTCAGGGGACACAAGGAATGGAGACCACATCAATGTGGTCTCCACCCAGTAAGCCCAGCGGGGCCCACCTGCTCCTGGGGGGCCCACTCAGCCGCCGACTGCCGCTCCTCACCCTTTTAACTGGAAGCGATTGCAGCGATCGCTTCCAGTTAAATGTGTCAGTCTTTCGATTGACAGCGCAAGAAGCCATAGGCTTCCCGCGCTGTCAATCACTCTTGTGACCGCAAGCAGCTTCTTGCTTGCGGTCACAAGCGTGCCTCCGCCACCCCTGACAGATGCGCAGCTCCTGGTCCCGGGCAGCTCCGTCACCACTGAGCTCTGTGCGCGGTGCGGCAGCTGGGACTTCCGGTACACGTAGCGCATACCGGAAGTCCCAGCCGCTGCGGCGCGCACGGAGCTCAGTGGTGACGGAGCTGCCCGGGACCAGGAGCTGCTCGTCTGTCGGGGAACAGAAGAGAGAAGAGGCCCGCGACCGACGGGGGATCGTGGTGACAGGTGAGTTGGGTTTTGTTTTGTTTTCCTTTTATCATAGGGGGACATCACTGGGGGCTATAAGGGGGATGGCCAGCATGAGGGGGGCTACAGCGGGGGGATGGACAATATATGGGGGGCTACAAGGGGATGGACAGCATGAGGGGGGCTACAGGGGGGGGATGGACAATATATGGGGGGCTACAGGGGGATGGACAGCATGAGGGGGGCTATAGGGGGGGTGGACAATATATGGGGGGCTATAGGGGGGGTATGGACAATATATGGGGGGCTATAGGGGGATGGCCAGCATGAGGGTTGCTATAGGGGGGGATGGACAATATATGGGGGGATGGACAATATATGGGGGGCTATAGGGGGATGGCCAGCATGAGGGTTGCTATAGGGGGGGGATGGACAATATATGGGGGGCTATAGGGGGATGGACAGCATGAGGGGGGCTATAGGGGGGTGGACAATATATGGGGGGCTATAGGGGGGTATGGACAATATATGGGGGGCTATAGGGGGATGGCCAGCATGAGGGTTGCTATAGGGGGGGATGGACAATATATGGGGGGATGGACAATATATGGGGGGCTATAGGGGGATGGCCAGCATGAGGGTTGCTATAGGGGGGGGGATGGACAATATATGGGGGGCTATAGGGGGATGGACAGCATGAGGGTTGCTATAGGGGGGGATGGACAATATATGGGGGGCTATAGGGGGATGGACAGCATGAGGGGGGCTATAGGGGGGTGGTGGACAATATATGGGGGGCTATAGGGGGGTGGTGGACAATATATGGGGGCTATAGGGGGATTGACAGCATGAGGGGGGCTACGGGGGGGATGGACAGCATGAGGGGGGCTACGGGGGGGGATGGACAGCATGAGGGGGGCTACGGGGGGGATGGAAAGCATGAGGGGGGCTACGGGGGGGATGGAAAGCATGAGGGGGGCTACGGGGGGGATGGACAGCATGGGGGGCTATAGGGGGGGATGGACATCACGGGCTACAGGGGTGATGGCCAGCATGAGGGGGGCTATAGCAGGGATGGACAGCACTTGGGGCTATAGGAGGGATGGACAACATGAGGGAGGCTATTAGGGGGATGGACAACATAAGGGGGTCTATAGGGGGATGGACAATATAAGGGGGCTATAGGGGGATGAACAACATAAGGGGGGGCTATAGGGGGGATGGACAACATGAGGGGGCTATAGGGGGGATGGACAATATAAGGGGGGCTATAGGGGGGATGAACAACATAAGGGGGGGCTATAGGGGGGATGGACAACATGAGGGGGCTATAGGTGGATGGACAACATGAGGGGGCTATAGGCGGATGGACAACATGAGGGGCTATAGGGGGGAATGGACAACATGAGGGGGCTATCTATATTGAAGAAGGACAACATGGAGGGGCTATATATATGGGGATGGAAAACATAAAGGGGTTTACCTATATGGGACATGGACAACACTAGGGGCTATCTATATGGAGGACTGAACAAAGGACCATCTATAAGGTGTCTACACAGAGGGGACCATATACCATAAGGGATATATATATATACATAGAGTCAGGGCTACCCACTAAATGAGGGTGTAAAGGGGACAGTACAGATGTGCAGTTTGTAGAGAGCTGAGGATGGTGCCAGAGTGAGGAGCCTAATATTGTTTGTCTGGCAGATTCTGTGTATTCGTGTCTCGGAGAAGTTGTCATAACGGCCCAGGACAGATGGAGAAGAAGAAGAAGAGGGAAGAACTCTGATCAGAGAAGACGTCCCCTGTGAGTCACCTGATGTAACTGCACTGTAATGTTTATGGTGTATAGAGCCTGTGTAGAGCTGCGTCCATCTCTATATGACTGGATGAGGTGATAGTGATCTGTGTACAGTGGATTATTCAGTAGCAGCGGTGGTGTTAGTCAGTATGTGGTGGTGTTAGTCAGTAGCAGTGATGGTATTAGTCAGTATGTGGTGGTGTTAGTCAGTATGTGGTGGTGTTAGTCAGTGTGTGGCGTTGTTAGTCAGTATGTGGTACAGTATGTGTATTTGTCACTTGTAATCCGGTACTGTGTTTTATTGGTCTTAGTATACTGGATTTGGTCAGTAACAATATAATGATGGTAGTGGTTGTGGTGTGGTGTAATATTTCCCCCTTGTATACTGGTATTATTGGTAATATTGGTATACAGGATTTGGTCAGTAACAGTATGGCGGTAATATGTATGATGATAATATTTCCCTCCTATATACTGGTATTATTGGTAATATCACTCTCAGTATACAGGATTTGGTCAGTAACAGTATGGCGGTAATATGTGTGGGGATATTTGCTCTTTATATACTGGTGTTATTGGTAGCATACAGTAGTATACAGTCTTATCATGCAAAGAAAATTGTCTTATAGCCCAATTACACCGGCCAATTATCGGTAACAAGCGCTCCTAGGAAGCCCCATGTAAAAGTGCCAGAGATCAGCTGACAAGCGAGCAAATGCCTGATAGTCGGCTGATTTGATCTTTTGTGCGGCTGTAAAAATCGTTGTTGGCCGCACATCTGTGTATTCCTGCCCTGCTGATTAGCAATCGTTTGCAGCCCTACACTGCCCCATATCAGGCCGTGTTACTGGACCCTTATTAATGTTACCATACATAAATATAGTGGCAGAAGGGTGGGCCCCAAGAATGATTTCCCCTGGTGGGCCCAAGGCACTCCAGTCCAACACTGCTGACAACACATGATCAAAATGAGTGCCAATCCTTATTTCTCCTGTGGTGGCGCTGCAGAGAACTTGAACACTTACCGCCAGTTTTCCCTTACATTATAGCTGATTGCTGAGAAACACGTTGTAATCTGTTTATCATCAATGGTCCTTACAGGTTGGAGTTGTCCTAAGGGTATTGTTTAAATGGCCATTCTAGAAGCTAATTTCATGTCCACTCTGAAGCTATTAACAGGATAAGAAATTCAAGTTGAGAGAAATTCAAGTTTTTAGGTGGTTTCCGTATTTTTTTTTTGCTTTAGGTTAATAGCAGATAATTTTTGAAGAATCACATTAAATAAAAATTGTAGTGATTTTTCAACTTGTTTTCCTGCTAAGCGAAACTTGACAAGTTGTGTATGTGAAAGTCTGCTACATACAGAACAAAAATAAATGAAGAGAGTTGACCACACATCTGTTATATGCGATCTATTGAAGTCAACAATTACTGTCATAGTTAATCTGATAATGGGAAAGATCTCCCTTAAAGTGAATGCACCACTAGGTACATCATGTCGTGTTTTTTACATGAATAGACCGACACCAGCGTGGGGATGCCAATGTCGTGGTCCTTTGAACCGCCACCCAGCTCCCCCCAACGGCATTGGTGTTTTCCCGAGCACTGGCCTGGCATGAACCACTGGGGGCGAACCTGCCGCCCCACAGTGTGACAATCTCCCCTCCCTTCTGTGATGCAGCTCCATTGATTGTAATGGAGCCATGTCACAGAGGGGAGGGGATTTCGTCACACTGGAGTCGGTGGACTGCTCCTAGTGCTTTATGCCAGGTCGGTGCTTGGGAATGGACTGGTGCTTTGCACATGAAGCGGGCGGTTCAAAATAGGACAGCGGCATCGGCATCCTCGCCCAGGCGCTGATCTGCTCATGTAATAAACACAAAGCGATGTACTTAGTGGTGCATTCACTTTAATACTCATCCTAATAATTGTCAAACATACTAGTAAATCTTTTTGAAGAACGAATTAGGGGCAAGGTGTAACACATATTTTAATATTTTCTTGGTAAGATTCAATTAAATGGTGTCTCTGATAGTATAAGAGTCTAATGGGTGTGTGGTTTACTAATATATGTTATATATGTCACAACTATAGACAGGCACAATCTGGTAACATGCATCTAACTGGTATGTCAAAGTCTTATTGAACCCATTGAGTAAACATCAACAGTGCAGGGTGAAAAGGTAAGGGAATACCTATATTATGTTGTTAAAAGAATGACTAAACATGTTGAGAAGGAATTTTGTTCCTTGCAAATACTTTCCAGTTCTTCAGTATTTCTGTGCAATATTTGTCATGTCCCAACATCTAATTAGGGTTAAGGTCATGGCTTGGCCATT
The DNA here is from genome assembly GCF_027789765.1 of Dendropsophus ebraccatus. Lineage (NCBI taxonomy): Eukaryota > Metazoa > Chordata > Amphibia > Anura > Hylidae > Dendropsophus > Dendropsophus ebraccatus. The sequence goes on along the minus strand of NC_091459.1, from coordinate 115,124,596 downwards.
CTGGAAACACTGACCTTCTCCTTTTTCAACCATAATTATCTGCTTGACTTGTGCATTGGGACATTGTCTCTTCAGCTTGAAGTCATGGACTGCTGCCCTTATATTCAGCTGTAAAATGTTTTCTCATACATCTTTGAATTCATTGATCACTTAATGAACACAAGGCATCCAGGCCCCGAGGCAGCAAAGGAGCCTGAAACCTTGATCTCTCCTCCACCATACCTCACAATCAGGATCACTGGTGTGAAGTGGTTTCTTTCTTTTAAAGATAGCTCTGTGGATTTCTACTAAAATGCTCCACTTTTGTGTGTCCATACCCATGTTCTTCAAGCATCTTAAAGTGACTCTGTACCCACAATCTGCCCACCCCAAACCACTTGTACCGTCAGATAGCTGCTTTTAATCCAAGATCTGTCCTGGGGTCCATTTGGCACGTAATGCAGTTATTGTCCTGAAAAACAACTTTTAAACTTGCAGCCCTGTGTCAAACTGGGGTGGCCTAGAGTGTCTGTGCATTAGGCTGGCACAACCTCTCTGTCCCTCCTCCCCACCCTCTTCATCATTAGGAATGCTCCAGGCAGGTATTCTCCTATTCATCAGCTGTGTGAGCATGGCACATGGGCTGGATCTTTAAGGCACCTGTGCAGTGTTCAGAAAAGTGAGGAATAGGAGAATACCTGGCTGGAGCACTCCTAATGATGAAGAGGGTGGGGAGGAGGGACAGAGAGGTTGTGCCAGCCTAATGCATACACACTCTAGGCCACGCCAGTTTGACACAGGGCTGCAAGTGTAAAAGTTGTTTTTTAGGACAATAACTGTATCACCTGCCGAACGGACCCCAGGACAGATCTTGGATTAAAAGCAGCTATCTGAAGGTACAAGCGGTTTGGGGGGACAGATTGTGGGTACAGAGTCGCTTTAAACATTTCCTTTACATCATTTGCCGTTAGCTTTTATTTCCTTCTTACCTTTTCATGATTGTTCCGTATATCCTTGGATTATAATGGGATGCCGTCTCCTTAGCAAGTCCTGATTTTTCTCCATTTGCAGACAGATTTGTCTAATTGTGGTTTATTGTACTCCTTGGTCTATAGCAATGCTTTTGCAATCTTTTTCAGCTTCATTTATCTACATACATACAGACATACATGCCTTTAATGAGACATGGTTAACACTAATCATTCTTTCTCGGTATCTGTCGATAATAAAAGTTTAATGTGCCTTTATTTATTGGGCAAAGCCCCTTAGACATTTTCACTACCAATCATATCTTCTTTTTAAAACACCTTTTGCCAAGTAACTGAAAAAGTCATTAGCATTTTTTCTCTCTGCACTATTGATGTTTACTCAGTAAGAGACATGCCTAATGCAGCTATTTGTGTGTTGTTAGATTGGGTATAATTGTTTATTAGTAATCAGGGCAGAAATTAACGTATCTCCAAAGCAATCACTTACTAAGCGTTCACTTTTGTTATTGCAAAACATATAGCTCTTTTCTTTGAGCTCTATCCCTGCCCCCTGAGTAATGCCCCCCCTCTGGCCAGCCCCTTCAGCCTACATCACCATCTCCCGGTCATATACACAAATTATATATATATATATATATATATATATATATATATATATATATATATATACACACACACAGTGGTACCTTGGTTTAAGAGTAACCTGGTTTAAGAGCGTTTTGGTTTAGGAGCTCACCGTTTTTCAAAATTGTGACTTGGTTTAAGAGCATTGCTTTGGTTTAAGAGCTCCCTGTACTGGGTGGGAGCGCAAGTGGAGGAGGGACATGGTCTGCATAGCGGGGTCTACAGCTCTGAACTCTGACCCAGGAAGTCTCCCTCACTTTCCAAATCATAGATCCACTTCAGGCTGGGGCTTGCATCAGGGGACAGGACTGTGGAGGTAATAGCTGTAACCCCTCTCTCCCCGGACAGAGAGTGCTGCTATACTGTGCCCACATCTGCCCAGCTCATTCCTTCATGCTCCCAGCAGTCTCTGTCCGCCCTTGTGTTTCCCATTCTCTCCATTACTGTGCAGTAACTTATAATATCACATATTCTGCTGTTTATAAATGTTTGTTTTACATGTTATTCAGAATAATAAATCATTATTTTTAGGGTGTGGAACCAATTGTCTGAATTTCTATGATTTGTTATGGGAAAATTTGCTCTGGTTTGACCCGAGTGGATTTGGATTACACGGTCCCGGAACGAATTATGCTCGTAATCCAAGGCACCACTGTATATATATTGCTATTGCTTGTGCACTAATCTGCAGTGAAATTACATGTTCTACAAAAGCTTTAGGCAGGGAACTTGCAGGAGCGCTGTGGGAGGGAAGAAGGCAGCGTGGTGGGCACTGTCATTAAGAGCAAAGCATTTTGGGTATTATAGTACTGGGCAACTTAACCAGAACTAAGACCTCAAAACATTTTTTTTGTGGTTTCACAACTAGGGCAGACAGGTAAGCAATAGAGATGAGCGAACCTCAAGCATGCTCTAGTCCATCCGAACCCGAACGTTCGGCATTTGATTAGCGGATGCTGCTGAAGTTGGATAAAGCCCTAAGGCTATGTGGAAAACATGGATATAGTCATTGGCTGTATCCATGTTTTCCAGACAACCTTAAAGCTTTATCCAAGTTCAGCAGCCCCTAATCAAATGCTGAACGATCGGATTCGGATGGACTCGTACCCGAACCCGGTTTGCTCATCTCTAGTAAGCAATGCTATGTGTTTCTGCAGCATTTTTATTTGCTTTACCTGATGTTATAGCAACCCTTGTATTTAAGGATTTGACTTTGAATTTAATTACATTGACTCTTGTACTGACATTGATGGGAGGTCACATGAAGAAGCGACCTAATGATGTATTCTAAAAAGATAAAACTGTAATATTCATGACCATTCACTTTAATTAAGATATATAGAAAAAGAAAAGAAAAAGAAAGAGCACCATTGTGTGACCTATATGTGAAGAATAACCTTCTCATAATGCAGAATTTATGAAGTATCATATATAACAAAAGAAGAAGCTATGATGACCGATATCCATTGCTGTCATCGCCGATTCCTTATAGCAGGATAAGATTTAGGTGTTCTATCCATTATTAATTCTACTTAGGAAAATGTGTCACGTCTTCCGGTCTATTTTCTATATTTTTAGATCTTCATCTCATTTCACCAGGGCAGCGTTAAAAAGTACAAGATGAGCCTATAATATATCTAGGGCAAATCTGGAGAGGAAAACTTCCCACAAGCGGCTGGATCTGACAGTTCCGTTTTAAAAAGATCTCCATTTACTAAGACTATTTCTGGGAAGACGATTCTCCCGGTGGATGACAAATCCTAAAAAAGAGATTTAAAAACTGGGCCTCGCTAACTACCCAGCCACATGGCCATAGCGTAACACATTGCACCGGGAAACCAAGCAGAGCGATGGCTGTACCACAGAGACCCCTACCAGATGGAGATATGAGATATGTCTCCACTCGTTGTTTTAATTTACTAACAAACAGAGAATTTACGCTGTCACTTGCCGAATAGTAATATTTTACGACTTAATAAACCCTGCACGACGCATTAGATTATGACAGGTGTATACCTTGATTCATTATCAGAGTTTCCTCTCTAGTGCATATGCTTCCTCATCTCCGAGAAGTTCACGTTTGTTTTCAGAAGAAGAATACCCTTTGAGAAAATGCCAAAGAATTCTTTATGTTTCCTTCTCCCGGCTGGCACTTGGGCCCTGCACGTCCGTTCTTTCATTACAAGTCTCTGCCTCGAGAGATAGGCTGCCTGCTTGCACACCCTCGAAGGTTTCTTATTCCTGTACTTGTCAGTTTCTATTCCTTATTATTCCTGGCTGGCACATTTTGCAATATTTCTACAATGAAATAAATTCAATCCTTGCAAGGAATTATGAGATAAGGCTTAAAGCGGACTTGACGGTATACAGTATAATATATATATATATATATATATATATATATATATATATATATATTTTATTTCCCTTAATGATGCTTGTTATTAATGTGGGTAAAATTGTTCTATTGGGGATTGCATTTTTTTTTTAGAAATATTTTTTCAATATTAATTTTAATGGAGGCGAGGCGATCAACGTGTTATTTTGTTTATACACCATTGTTGTCTCTATTACACTAAGGGAGTTTCGTTCTGTGTAATAGGGCCCTTAGTCTGCCATAGACTTGTATTTTCCATATTAGTCTATTGGAATTACAAAGCCATTTCTTTTTATACATAAACAACATTGAGAACAATATCTCTGTCAGGAAAGGAGAGGTAGGGACAGGACATGACAGTGAGCCCTACAATTTAGCCCACCCACTGTCCCTACATACTTGCCTCAAACGGCCCTAAGTAGCTGCAGACAATCACAAAGGCGATCTCTGCTCTAGTATAGGTGTAACTCAGAACGAGACAGATGAGCAAACACAAAGGGAGAGTCAAACAAGCCAAAGTCCAAACCAAAAGGGCAAAGCAGTACAAAATCAGTAAAGAATTTGATAGTCAAAGGTCAGGCGGGAGGTCAGGTAACAGGTAAATCAAGCAGAGGGATTAGGTACGGGGATTGCAGGAATAGACAGGGGGAGCTGGGATCAGGGTATGAACCTTAATAGCCAGTGCTGAGAAACTGGCCACTGCTTTCTTTTATGTGGATCAAGAGCCCGGTCTGGATCCCCATTAAACCGGCGCTTTGATTCTTTGGGTTCCAGACAGGCAGAGAAAAACGTCAATCAAAAAGACTTGCTCAGCTGCCGACATCAAGGCTAGCAGAGTTCGGGGTGACTCTTTCATTGCGGGAAGCAGAGAAGCATTCGGGTGTGTCACACAAAAGTAAAAACCCGGCCCAAGCTACTGCACATTCCTGACAATCTCATAGAAACAATGGAAAACTACCAACTTCTAAGCTTCTTGTGTCATAGCTTGGCTTTGTATTAACCCCTTCAGAGTGTGGTGCAGGTACAGTGCAATCATAGTGAACATATCAAAAACACATTACACACAAAACAAGGTTCAATACTACAAAACAGTACAAGTGTGCACAACAGAACAGCACACTGAACAATAAAGTAAAATGGTGATGGCCTTCCATTATGGCAAATGTCCATAATCAAAAGTACCCTTATTGCTGGGCAATACACAAGGAAAATAAAGACTACTACTTGTTGGTGTGCTGCCATGGTCTTTCTTTTGATTGGGACACACTGCCGATCAGGGTCCAGTCTAGTCACAGCATGAGCAGTGTCGAACTACTTTGTTCTTCTTCACATTGCTAAATGTGACTTTGTACAGGCAAATCAGGATGAATAGCTTTAACCTGAGTCTACTGCTCCTGTTTATTGGGGAATTGGGATAAATGGTTAAATAGTGGTTAAATGTTCATCTGACAGCTATTGAAGGTGTATAGCCGCCTTAACTAGTGAGCTCTAAAGAAATGAGCCCTATGAACACACTGAAATTTCCCAATATTTTTTAGCAATATATGGTTATGTTAAAGAAAATGTATGATCAGAAAATTACTTATTGTTTAAATTATGTTTTATATGTTAAAAATTTTTTAGTAATTTTTTTAGTATTTTTTTTTCTAATTTTACTATCTATATTATAATTCTTACCATGAGGGCTAAAACTAAGCTGAGAGTTCCTGTTCTAGCTGTTGTCATTAGAGGAGACTGCTTTAAAGTGGTCAGCAGTAGAGACATTTGACACCAGTAGAAAGATAGCATTAATATAAGACAATAGCAGCTCCCTGTAGAATGATCTCTTCAAAGAGTACGCTCAGTAATGTTTCACATAGACTCTGTCTATTGTCATCTATGTCCATGAGACTTGCTGTAAAGCACGTCACTAAATGCTGTAATAACAGCACAGGAAAGATGGCAGCCCCCATAACAATGTACAAAAAATATATAGTCTGAAAATAGAAACAGACTAGAATAACAGACCATGTTTTATTATCTGGCTTCAATCAGTAAAATAAAATTTTGGTGATACACGACTTTAAATAAATTGTGGTCTTGTGTGGAGACTATATTGCCATATTTTATGGGCTTACTGAAGTATTATTTGAATACTATGCAATACTTTGAACAGTATATTGTAGTATTACGTAGCCTCTATAGGGAAGTAATATCTTTGCTGAAATCCCATTTCTTATAAAACTGGTAATCCCATCTATTATTACTACAGGGTAGTTGCTGTACTCCTCCTTTAAAATTCAGAGTAAAAAAATAATTCTGCAAAATAACATAAAATAAACTAAAAAATATTAATAATAATCATTATTTGCATACCTCCAGCATGACCTTACATGATATGCTTTCTTTTAATATTTTATTCGGTCATGTTAATAAATCGCAAGTGATAAAAAAAATACAAGACAAAAAAAAATACTGCATACTTATCTCAGCCTTCTTACCCATGAACAAGTGCTGGCTGGTATGTTTTATGTGTGTACGCCAGGAGCAAAACACTTCCTGTTGGCACTGTACTCCGACATGAATTAATCACATGATTTAATTTACTGGAAATTATCAGGAAAGACCAGGGACACTTTAAGATGTGACTGGCCTTAAGGCGCTGCATACATTATTGGATGCCACAATATTTTATGATGTACAAAGGGCTTATTTAGACACGTTTACAACCTTCATATTATATATCTTTATTTACATGTATTGTATTACATATAAGGCTATTCCTATATTTTTATTTTTTTTTGGGGGGTGGATTTAAAGGGGTTATTCAGGAAAGGTTAAAGGGATTGCATCATGAAGCAAAGTTGGTAAAAATCAGATGTGTACCAAATACATATATTTAAAGGACAACTAATTTATATAATTTTTTATACTAACCCACATCCATGTACCATTTTTCTTCCCCATGGATCTATTCACTTCCTGGTTTCCTCTCTGAACTGTGACCCTGCTGTTGCTATACAGCAGTGTACACACCTTTAGCACAATACACTAAAGGCCCTATTACACAGAACAATTATCGTCCGTTATGACGTTATGAATAATCCTTCGGTTTAATAGAAAGCAACAATCAGCCGAGTGAACAATGTTGGCTGATCGTTGCAGTCGTTTGCCTTTGAAAGACAAATGACTCATATAGCAGTGATGTGCTGCTGTCACTACATGGAATATTAGTGATATACCTGGGCAGCCCCCCAGGCCCCCCCCCCCCCCCGCAGCTCCCCGCGGCCCCCCTGCACTTACCTGCTCACTGCCGCCGCGTGTGATAGTGACGACAGCGAGCGGGGAGCAAGGAGCAAACGAGCGCTAACAGCGCTCGTTCACTCCTCTAGTAGGGACTTTACACTTAAGCCATTTAGTGTACAATACACAATTATTGATGGTCCATATATTCAGGTTAGATTTCTAAGGAGAACTAAAACAATGTTTTTCAGCATCCCTGCTGTCCTCACATTGCAGGATCAGCACACATGCTCCTGAATCCTGATACATATGGCCCCACTCAATCAGTTGATTACAATGCATACGATCCTATCAATCTATATCTATAATCTACAGTTTACTTCCATTTAGTAAATTGAATCTTCGCCAGAATTCTAAAAATATTCTAATCAAATAATCAGTACATTGAAAAGGAGTCGATACAAACAGGATTTTGTCCGGCCGTATGAGATGAGAAGAGCATTATGTTTTTTTGTCTTTACTAGAATGTATTCGGTTATTTTATTCATTTATATAGCAAATATCACCAGCATATTCAGGAGCCCTGTACAGATATTGTTATTACCCACAGATATTATCAGACCATGTCCCCATTGGGGTTCACAATCTAAACTCTAAATGAATATACCAATTTGATAAGGGGCTTCCTTATATATATTGTCCAGTGTACATTAAAGAAGCACACAATAATTTATTTCTGCCCATAAAATGCACACACAAAACCGCTATACCTGCGGTGTCATCTGTTTCATCCCACATCTGCTGCATGCATACATTTCATCACTGTATGTGGGTCATGTGACTCCTAATTAGCCAACATGTTCACATTTCAAATCTTTCATATCTGCTATAAGTCCCATAATGCATCGGGTCAGCATGGGCCTCTAGAGCCAGCACCATCTCTGCCAGCTGGGAAGTGTAATAATCCTCATCTCTATGTATCTTTAAATAATTTAAGAGGCTAAATGGCAGATTTATCAAGCAGTCTAAAGCCCCTATCACACGGAGCGATGCAGAGGAGCAAACGAGAGCTGTCAGCGATTGCTTGCTCCTCGTTCCCCGCTCACTGCCGCCGCTATTACATGTGACAGCAGCAAGCGGGTAAGAGCCGGGGGGGGACTGGCTTCCTGGATGATCGCTAGATCGCTAGCGCCAATAGTGGATAGCAGCGATCTACTGAGGTTGCACTGTTCCACAGTGCGACGGCAGCAGATCATTGCTATCTTAGTTGTTTTTCTTTCAACATGTTCAAATACAACGACATATAACAATCAGCCAACATCGTTCATGCATCGTTCGGCTGATCATTGTCTTACATTACACAAGGAGATTATCGTCTGTAACGGCCAATAATCATTTCGTGTAATAGGGCCTTTAGAGTTTAAAGGTCCCCATACACCATATACTTTTGTTGGCTGTACGTGGTACTCCCGACCGACCATCAATAGATGATGTTGGTAGAGATAAGGGTCAGGCAGTGATTTTCCACCATTCCCAACCTTTCTTGTGGAAGAGATAAGCCGCAGCCAAACAGTCTGGTTGTGACTTAACCCTCCCCAAAGAGAACACAGGATCACTCCGCCGTGCAGATTGTTCCCGGGTATAGGGAGAGATAGCTGACAGCCGAACAAGCATTCAGCCATCAGTTATTGAAGTTGTATGGCCACCTTAAGAATGGCAGGATCTTACCTAGTCGCCCAGTCGGGGGCTGCTTCTTAGGGCAGATTGTTCACATAGGCAAGAACAATGGAGTGAGTTGAGTACTGGGCTCACTGTTCCCCTATAAACATGACAAATAGAAAATCTATATGGCCTATGGCTGTATCCAAGTTATCCAGGACTCTCTAGGGCTGCATCCAACTTTATCAGCCAACAGTATCAAAATGCCAAACAATCGGACTTGAGCATGCTCAACTTGCGCTCATCTCTTTGTTGCCCATAGCAAACAATCAGAGCTCAGGTTTCAAATATTCATGACCTCTGGTAAAATGAAAGCTGAGCTGTGATTGGCTACTGTGGGCAACAAAGAACATTTTTACTGTAAGACTGCTTGATAAATCTCTCCCTACAAGCATACAGTTAAAGGGAATCTGTCATTAGGTGTATGGTGCGTTAAAATAGGGTAGCATAAACTAGGGATGAATGCTGAACAGATCGATCTATTACGTACATCATTTTGTTCAGCCGTTCTCTTAATATGCAGGAGAATAGGATTTTTGCAACACCCCTCCCCCGCCCTTCAGCTGCTGATTGACAGTTGACTGCCTATACACAACATATAGATAACTGCTAATCAGAAGCTAATGGGCGGAGTTTTCTGCTTCTCATGAATATCCAGGACTACTGAGCTTATGCACAGTGAGGACTACTTGTTCATGTTATTCGGGGGATATTTCCTAATCCGCTGCACAGAACAATGTAAGTCATACATCATTCTGTTCAGCTTCTCTGTCACTACTTCATGCTACCCTGAGATAGGGCATCCTAAACTTACTGACAGAGTCCTTTCAAGGCCCTATTACATGGACCAATTAACCCTGCAAATAAACGCCCGAAAAATTGATCACTAGTGACAAGTAAAGATATAGTAGCGATCGATTCTAACGTTATCACATTCACTGATTGCTGTTATGAACATATATATATATATATATATATATATATATATGTTTAATAAAGCTCAATAAAGCTGACAAGTGGGGCCTAAGCAGCCATGTTTCTCTTATCCCATACAACCCCTTTTAGCCATACTTTACCTAACATGAACTTGATCTATAGTGGTATTTTATGCTGTACAATAAAATGTCAGCATGGCTGCTGGGTATTGCATACAATGAGCACATAGAATTCCTGCAGGTATTGGATTCCTCTTCTTTCTGCAGCTTACAACCCTCAAGGCCTCCATTATAGATGAGACTTTTACTCTTAAAGGGACAGTGGATCCCTTATCACCCATTCCGGAATTCTCTTGTATTATATATGGATTTTATCCTTATAAAGGCAATCCCAGGATCCCTTCATACCATAGCCGGCTCCGTCTGGTGCTCGGTATGGACACATTTTTCCATTCATTCTCTGTGAAACAGCTTTGCCTGGTGGTTAAAGTTTTTTTTTCTTTTTCTACAGATAAAATGGATCTGTGGGAATTTCTCTCTGTGTAACATACTGTATCCAATTCCACAGTTATTACAGTAAACCTATTAGTGCCACCTGGGTTTGCATATCCACAGCGCTGTCCAAGTGAAGACAGATTAGCTCTATCACATGTTATGCCAGAGGGACAGTCTCACGAGGACTCTGCCCTCTGGGAGAAAAGAAAGCACAGAGTTTTTAATGAGAATATTGTACTTATAATAGCATTCTGTAGCCTAGAGATTTTCCTGTCAAGTCATTTCAAATTCTTTTGGCAGCTCCTAGGAGTTTTACTGCTCATTTAATGTTATTGTAAAAGCGAGTGGTAGATAAACAGAACGTACACGTATATTACACGCAGGTGCACGCGACGCATGAGTTTGAGCAGAGCTCGGGATAACTTTACTGACCCTTGCCATGCTAGTTTTGATGTGGAAGTTCTTTTTTTTTTTTTTTTTGCAAATTTCGTGTAGAATTTATGGAATCTGAAAGAGAATAGAAGATCTTGATTAAAAATTTTCTTTTGTTTTGTGAACACAGCTTCTATGCAGACCTATAGGCCCCCTGGTTATAGACTGAAAACAAAGACTGTGGGGTTTCTCCTGTAGTCTTTTTTTTCTACAAATTGGATTCAGTCCAAATTTCACCAAAATGTATTTATTAAGGCTGGGTTCACACCCTACGTTTTTTTTCATCCGTTTTTGCAAAAATAGATAAATAAATGTCTGGCAAATGGATGGAAAAATGGATGCATTTGTGCGCATCCATTTTGATCCGTTTTTTCATTGACTTCCATTATAAAAAAAAAAAAATCAAAACAGATCTTTTTTTTTAATGGACACAAAAACGTAGTCGACCTCATTTTTGTGTCTGTTAAAAAACCAGGTCGTTTTAATCCCCTTTGTTTTTATAATGGGAGTCAATGGAAAAAAACGGATCAAAACGGATGCCCACAAGTGCATCCGTTTTTTGAAATAAAAAAAAAAAAGGATGAAAAAAAACAGGTAGGAAAAACAAAGCATGAACCCAGCCTTATTTACTTATTCATCTTTTAGTTTTATTTCATCCCTCCTCCTGTATACTGAACAACCAGGAAGTACATGGTGATTCTGTACTCACTGCACCTTCAACGTGCTACTTTCCTGTAGATTATAAGCCCTTGTGGGCAGGGTCCTTTCTCCCTATGTAGTTTTCTTGATTTTATTTTACATTCTGTATATTAACCCCTTTTTATATGTACAGTGCTCTGGAATCAAGGAAGCTTTAAATATAAATAATAATAATAATAATAATAATAATAATAATAATAATAATTACTACTTTCACTGGGCATTAGGCACCTGGTCCAGCCGCTCAGTGTACGGTACAGGAGCAGGGACACCTGCCTTTGATATGAGTCCCTGATCCTGTATATAATTTGCATAAGCAGTCGTCATATGGCAATCAGTTAACTTCCAGATAAGTATTTGGATAAAAAACAAAAAAAACAAATCTGGCAGTCAGATCCTCTAAATCAGACCCTGATTTCTAAAGAACCACGCATCTTTTTCAGTTAAGGTGCCTCTACACCTTCAGTGTCCTTTCCATATACGTGAATGTTTGGCACGGCCTAATGTGCATGTGTTCCCTATGAAGAACAGTGGGATAAGCCACAGAGTGTTGCAAAGGGGTCACATAGTAAAAATTCATCACGTCATGTAGAGAAGGATTTCTTAACCTTTTCAAGCCAGGTACACCCCAGTGATCAGAGGTTCCAACCATGTACCTCTAAGAATGTTATCACCTCTAAATGTTAATGAAATAGGGCTATGTTCACAACACCCTCTGTGTGGGGCTTCCATTGGCAATTCCTTTATGGTAGAAAGCACTGCTATTATTTCCATCAAAACTATGGACATCATGACGGAGCCCATTACAAGTTAAGAGGATTATTTGGGCTTTAAAATTTGACTTTTAAAAATCAGACTCCCAGCACCCCCTGCATACTATTAGTAAAGGAGATGAAAGGTACTGCATTGCTGCTCTTTGCAGTTACAGAAGCTTCCACGGCCTCTTCAATCAGCTGGTCTACTTTTTCAGACAGATTTAGAGACATGTTCTTTATTTTCTAATTTGTTTCTGTTTTTTGTTTATTCAGATTTTTGTTTTCATTATTTGTACAATATGGAGGCAGCCATAGTGCCTGAGCTCCTGCTCTGTTTACAGCTAGAGATGCTTTACTTCAGCCACATACACCATAGAAAACAATAGTCTGGAGCTGACTCATAGACTTCTATAGGCGAGTGTTGTGAGCATGCTCTGTGACCTGTGCAAAGGTCAATGTACAGGGAGCAGGAAGAGGGGAGTGGTACTCATCTTTCACTGTTATCCTGCCTGTAATGATAATTACAAGATTACTGAACAGAACATTGTTATGCATAGTGGCTTATTATTATGCATAGGCCAGAATTCTTGATTGTTTCATAATATATCTAAAAAGTAAATTGAATAAAATATCAACAAACATTCTTAAAAATATTAACATAAACGATAGGTAATCTCTTGATGACACATTCCCTTTAACCTTAAAAGGGTACACCGGGCTAGGGGTATTTTTATTGTATGGCCAGGGAGGGGGTGGATATAGATGCCGCCATCCACTTACCTCCCTGGTTCCTGCGCCAGGTCCCGGATCGCGCCGCCCCGTTCTCCCATCCCACGGCTGCTTCCGGGTCTGAGACCAGGAAGTGGCAGCGGGACGGACTAACGGGGTAGCGCGATCTGGGACCCAGTGCAGTAAACGAGGAGGTTAGTGGACGGCGTGGTCTATATCCACCCCCTCCCCGGCCATACAGGAAAAAAGGAAAAATACCCCTAGCCCGGAGTACCCCTATAATGACGAAGCCAATTTTCATTTTTGCTTTTTCCTCTTTGAGTTTAAAAGGCCATAGTGTTTGCATTTTTTTACCTACAGACCCACATGATCCCTTATTTTTTGCAAAAACAATTATACTTTGCAATGATAGACTTATTTTTTCCATAAAATTATTTGCGCAGTGACATTGAAAAAAAAAAAAGTTATTAGTTTATGGGGCTATTTGAGGTGTCATTTTTTTATGCCATGATCTGTACTTTCTATTGGTACCTTATTTGCATATGTTCGTCTCTTTTTATTAAAATTTTTTCAGATTTGACATGACAAAAAAAAATCTGAATTTTTACACTTGCACTTACCCCGTTGTGACGACTTGCCCTATGGACGACTGGTCACTTGCCAGATGGTGTTGCATGACGCCACTACTGTAGTGGTTGGTCGGAATATAGCTCAGCCGGATGGTAGATTGTCGTGATGCCAGTACCGATTGGGCACACAGGTGTGAGGGCACACCTGCTTTTATTTTAGCAGGGCTGGCTATACCCTTTACCCTGTGGTTGGTGACCTGCTGGGCTGTGAGGGGGTACCTTGGGTACTTTTTACGGTGGTCCGGAGTGGAGTGATGACCCACCAGGTCTATCGGTACCACCACCCACAGAAAGGGGAGATGACCCGATGGTGTAATGACTGTATAGATGCCTGTTACCATAAATAAAAGCTTCTTTACTTTGGGAGTACAGTAGCAGGTAATAGACTTCTGACTAGACACGATCTGCGTTAAGACACAACTTGGTTGTGTGCTGAGAGATAACGTGAGTTCAGGGCAGTAGAGAGGAGTTGGTGCCAAAGGTTGAGAGAAGTAGAGAGGAGTTTGTGGTGATAGTCCCAACCCAGGGTAGAAGTGTGCTCTGCCGGAACTTTCGAAGAAGTAGAATACTAAAGGATACTTGAAAATAGAAGACTACTTGTGCCCGTGCCCGTGTTTTGACTTGTGCCTTTGTTGTTGCTGTACCACCTGTTGCCCTACAGTGTCGGGTGACCCGTCCTCCTAGGGTGACACAAGCCCCAGACCTTGTTACCTGAGTTGAGCAAGGTGGCCAAGATTACCTGGTTACAATTGTGCTGTGAGATAGAGTATGTAGGCTTGTAGCAATTTTGCTCTATCCGGATAAGTTCCTTTCGTTTCAGGATACTGTCCTGCACTGTTAGAGATGTTCATGGCATGGGTTGGGGTAATCTCTGACTTGTCCTCTCCTGAGTGGTTTAGCACTGCATAATAGGGATAAGTGTTGCTTTGGAGAAGAAAAGAGTCTCTGTGCTTCCCATACGTCACTACCACACTCTAGACTAGACTACAGGTGGGGGGACCTGCTGACTACAGTAGGGACTGTCTTGCCGTGCGTTCTCTCTCTGCCAAGACTTAGATAAGACTCACTAAGTGTGGGTGTGTACTTCCTCTCCCCATGTGACAAATTCCTACAGGGTGTGTAATATCCTCCTGTGAGTGGTGGAGAAGAAAGTGCAGAGAAAGAAAAGAGAATAGAGATAGGTGGAGAACAGAAAAGAGCTCTTATTGGTGCGCAGATTACCAACAAACAATAACCCCTTGTTCCCCTACAGCTGTGCAGTATACAAGTGCATATACAAATAATAGACATCTAGTGGCAAAACATATATAGACCAGTAACACCTGTGGTGGGACACCACAATAATTCAATAGTCTGGGTGATTCCACATGCGGCCATATCAAATATGTTTATTTTATTCATATATTTTTATTTATAAACTGGAAAAAGGGAAGGGGAGGGGGTGATTTGATTTAAACTTTTATAAAGGGATAGGGTTCTTTATTAAAAAAGAAGACTGGTGGGGTGGGGGGCTAAAAAATCATTACAGGCAGGGGGTGGGGGTGGGGGGAAATAAAAAAGACACCATGCTTACCGCTCCCAGTACCGATGCTGCACCACATCATGGAGCTCCTGGACCCCGCTGGCTGTCATATTCTCCCCAGTTCCAGTTACATCATGACTCGGGTTTCTCATCACAGATTGGTGGGATCTAGTCCGATCATCCAATCAGTGACAGTGACAGCAGCAGTGTCCCACCCCAGTCACTGACTGGCTGAGTGGGGCATCCATCAGCCGGGTGGTGACGTAGCCGGCGGGGAGCTCAAAAGACAGACTTCTATAATCACTGTACTAATCTCTCATGAGATCAGTGCTCGATTACAATTGGCTGCTGGAGCCCATTGTAATTAAACAACGGGGCTGCGATCAGTGTCATTCTAGTGCTGAGACTCGGCCTGGGCTGGAGCAGAGATCGCCCCTCTGCGATCACATTCTGGGCAGGGGGATTGGGACAATCCTGCCACTAGACCACCAGGTATGGGGATTTTAGGCCATTTAACTGATGCTGTCAGTTTTAACAGCGGTATTTAAATGGTTAATTAGCCTGCGGGGTCACGGAGGGATCCTGCTCTCAAGGCGGGGGCAGCATTATGATGTATATTTATGCCATATGTCGTTAAGGATCTAAATTACAGTGTTGCAGCCATGATGATTATCCACAGTCATTGTTGCAGCAATGTATAGGCCGCATTCAGCATAGACCACCACGTTCTATCCGGCTCTCAGAAGCAACACAATTTTCCATTCCCTCAGCCTTTACATTGCCGCATATAAGGCCTTAGTATCACAGAGTAGGTGCATAATGGCAGGCGTGCTATGGCTTTACATTTTATAGCATCATAAATTACCATTTTATTATTCCAGCCCTTTATTTATTTAGCTCCAGCATTTAATGATGCTCTATAAAAAGCGATTGTGTGCATTGATATCAGGCCGAGCCTCAGTGGAGCTTATAAAAGTCATTTTCATATCCCCAGACCCTACACATACATGTGTACACACTGTGGCTGTGAACCAAGTATACCAAGTATAGGCAGAATGTATAGGCTGGATGATGATGGGTTCTAAACTGGTAGTAAGGGCCCTCACTCCTCATGTATGGTTTATAGAGTTATATGGATTTTGTCATTTACTTCTATTTTAAAATCTCCAGTCTTCCAGTACTTATCAGCTGCTGTCTGTCCTGCAGGAAGGGGTGTATTCTCTCCAGTCTGACACTGTGGTCTTGTGGTGTCTCACCATGGATGTTTCTTGCAAAACACCTGTCACAAAAAGCCCTTCACTCAAAAGTCAGGTGGTGATGAAGGTATTTATTGGTTCTTAGTGTTCAGTATTAGGCTGGGTTCACACTATGTATATTTGAGGCTGTATTTGGTCCTCATGTCAGGTCCTCATAGCAACCAAAACCAGGAGTGGATTGAAAACACAGAAAGGCTCTGTTCACACGATGGTGAAATTGAGTGGATGGCCGTCATATAACGGTAAATAACTTCCATTATTTCAATACAACAGCCGTGGTTTTAAAATAACAGCAAATATTTGCCATTAAATGACGGCCATCCACTCAATTTCAACATTGTGTGGACAGAGCCTTTCTGTGTTTTCAATCCACTCCTTGTTTTGGTTGCTATACAGCCTCAAATATACAGCCTCAAATATACGTAGTGTGAACATAGCCAAGGGTATATTCAAACAGGTGGAATTCCGCAGCGGAGCCCCTGCCGCGAAATTCCGCCTGCCTCAGTGTGTCAATGGGATGCCTCGCATGCCTCTGCTCTCCGCTCTAAGAATTGATATCGCATGAACGGCATCCCATTGACACACTAAGGCAGTCGGGATTCCGAACAGAATTCCACTTGTTTTACTTAGTGTGAACGGGCCCTTAGTAAGTGTACTCACTGTCTATACTGACAGCAGCTCCCTATGTACTCCAGAAAATCAGACTCCCCTCCTCTAGGCTGTGCCCTGCTCTGTGGTGAGTCTGTCCATAAGATGGCCAACATTGAGGAGCATGTGACCATGCCCCGCCCCCCAGTGTCCACCATAGGCATATACAGGCTCAGGGTTGGACACTTGGGGGCAGGGCATGGTCACATGCTTCTCCAGGTCAGCCATCTTATGGACAGACTCACCACATAGCAGGACAGCCCAGCCTGAAGAAGGGGAGTCTGATATTAGGTCTACGGGGTACACACCGAGCTGCTATCAGCATATACAATAATTACACTTACTAATACTGTACAACAAACTATTTTACTATAAAGTGGCCAATCCCTCTAAGCATTAGTGGGCCCCATAAATGTACCACAATGGCTCATGGTTTCAAGTCAAGAAAAAATTGCTCTAGGCACAATCCTATCTGCATTGTATAGGTTGTTGCCAAGAACCAGATATATTGGATATACTGTATATCCATATTTGTTTGTGTATAGTGCTATTATGTGAGCAGTAAATCACTTCAGGATTGCAGGTCCTTCTTAGTTTGACAGTATATAGCATATTATATTCCACTATATGTCAGCATTATTTGGGTACTGTATGGCAGTATTATTTATGATTGGTATGGTCACATATCTGATAATATGATTTATGCACTGCTCAGCAGTATATTGTAGACTCTGTAAGATGATATTATTGTCACTATATGGCGGTATTATTAAGGCACTGCAAGGAAATATTGTAATATATAAATATATGATCTAGGCACTATATGGTACTATTCCAACAATTTATAGTAGGTTTAACAGGTTGTTTGCAGTGCTATAATATGATAACATCATGGCTAGGGCTTGTGGCTTGCAGCTCTAGACACTCTCACCACGTCTGTCATGTGACCTTACTTACCCCGTATCAGTTTGTGCAATTAGTAAAAATCCATGACGTGAACAATTTTTCGCTATTTTCTTAAACCGCTTTTCATGATAATTTAGGCTAAACACATAGTAGACAAGGAGAGTATTTAAATTTAATTATGTGCAGTAATTAAATATAATTAGTTATACGCTACTGTATGACTGCAAATGTTGGATATTGTATGGCAAGGATATTTTCGCTTACTATGATAACATTAGTTGAGCGCTGTATAGCAGTCTTATTTCAGTGCTATAGGAGGAAATTATTTGTGCACAAATTTTTTTAACATTTCTTTAATAGAGTTTGATAAATTTGCAATATAACTTTATTAAGATTTTAAATACAGTGGTGTCTTGTATTACGAGCATAATTCGTTCCGGGACCGTGCTTGTAATCCAAATTCACTCTTAAACCAAAGCACATTTTCCCATAAGAAATCATAGAAATGCAGACAATTGGTTCCATACCCCAAAAATAATGATTTATTATTCTGAATAACATGTAAAACAAATGAAACAAACAGTCAGAAACAGTAGAATATGTGATATTATAAGTTACTGTACAGTAATGGAGAGGATGAGAAACACAAGGGCTGACAGAGACTGCAGGGAGCATAAAGGAATGAGCAGGGCAGATGTGGGCACATACATGCAGCACTCTCTGTCCGGGGAGAGAGGGGTTACAGCTATGGAGAGATTACTTCACAGTCCTGTCCCCTGATGCAAGCCCCAGCCTGAAGTGGATCTGCTATGATTTGGAAGGTGAGGGAGACTTCCTGGGTCAGAGTACCGTGCTGTAGACCCCGCTATGCAGACCATGCCCCTCTCCGACTCCAGCTCTTACCCAGTACAGGAAGCTCTTACACCAAAGCAATGCTCTTAAACCAAGTCACAATTTTTAAAAACTGTGAGCCCTTAAACCAAAACGCTCTTAAACCAAGGTACCACTGTATTATTATTATTTTTTTTAAAACATTTTTACAAGTGACTGATAGCAGTAAGGGGTTGCTATGGCCCCTCTGTAGCCACCAATGTGCGGTGTGCCGTGGTAGTTATGTGGTGTTGTTGCTGCTAGGTGGGTGTAGGGTCACTTGGGCAGTTGTCATGGTGGCCAGGAGTGTTGTTGGAACCCACCCCAGACAAACGGGTACTGCACTTAAGAGAGGATAATAACCCAAGTGTAGGTGTGGTTGCCACAAAAGATATTCCTGAGTCCAGCACTTAACCAGAAGGTCGGTTTACTTGAGAACTTCACTGAATTACAGTTTATCAGGGGTTTCACTTTAAGATCAGGTGCCTGTAATGAGTGGTTAGACGTACAAAGCTGAGAGTAGAGATGCGTCTTGGGGCCTTGTCCAATGTCGAAGTGAGCTCTACCAGGGATAGCGTGTAGCAGAAATAGAAGAAGTGAATACTTGTACTCACGCTTAGATATGTGAATATCTGACCGCCCTATGCCTTAACTAGTTCAAGGAGTGCCAAGTCGGGGAAGTACGAGCCTAGGAGGAGTTCACTAGGAGTAGCAAACTTTCCAAGACTTCCCAGAAGTTTCAGTAGGATACTTCAGCTTTTTCCCACTATTTGTCTTACTGGGGTCAGTACCTATCTGTGGGGTTACAGTCCTTTATCTTGAAAAGGATCCTCAGAGAAGGACTTTTTTCTCTTAAGGTTCTAGCACTGCATCTTGTAGCAGGTCACTTACATTAATACAAAATCTGTGCTTGCTTCAAAGGTCCCTGACATGGGTCCTGGCCTGGGCCAGGCCCAGTTTCACTGCTACAGGGGCTCTCTGAGTGTGTGTCTCTCCCCACCTCTACTGACAAAAGACAAAGACCTCCCACCAGAAACTAACCTCCCCTTTATAGGGGAAAACTGAACCAGACTGTGATTGGTAGGGCTGTGTTGTGTGGAGAGAAAAGAGGCAGGATAGGAGAGAAAAGTGAGGGAAAGCACCTGCACCTGTGAAAGGACAAGAACAGTACATGTGGTACAAACCAGTTAACAAATTGCTTCCTTCAGCTGTGCTTCTGGACACAATACATAACAGTTATAAAGACAGTGACACCTAGTGGAGAAAACATTCATGACATCTCCTTCATCCCCTTTTATGTGATACCTGACAGAGGTACTTTGCTCAAGTGTAATAAAGCTTAGTGGCACACCTGTGCTGGGACACTACAAATGGCTGTAATGGGAACTGCAAGGCTGCAAAAGCCCAGGTTCTGGCACGGTTACAGATCACTAGCAATTAGTGATGAGAGAACCTGCCGAACGCTCTGGTTCTTCCTAACCCAAACGCTTGGAATTTGACTCCCACTTCCTGGAGAAGTTGGATGCAGCCCTAGGGAGTTCATAGGCTGCACCCAACTGCATCCATATGCTGTGTCCATGCTTTCCTGGACTCCCTAGGGCTGCATCCAACTTCTCCAGGTTGCAGAAGTCATCACTACTACCAATACGGAGACTTATCTGATGTCTATATAATACAGGGGTAGGTAGGGAACCTTGGCTCTCCAGCTGTTACAAAACCACAACCCCCATCACGCCTGGACAGCCAAAGCTGTTTGAACATTTTATAGTAGAAATATTAGTTCTGACAGATATTTTGGAACATTATAACAAGATAACATCATGGCTGAGTCCTGTGGCTTATTGACCTTACTTGCCCCTTGTCAGGTTACACACCACACGTGACAAGAACAACTTTCTTCACTCTTCTTTTCTCGATAACTTAGGCAAAACACAACGTATGTCAAACATTACATGATGGTTGGGGAACGTAATTAAATCTAATCCTTTGTACCGCGGATCTTTTAGGTACTTTACTAAAATTTGAGTTTTGTTCTGGAAGCCCCAGGGAATACCTCGCTCTGCTGAAAGTAAAGGGTGCGGGGATTTGGCAGGCATCCTGTATTGGAATGACATCTTTATTTAAGATAATGGATTATTAAAAGAAAAAATGGGGGGGGGGGGGGGTAAAAAAAATCAAGGAACATGTTGAAAAGTCTAATGAGAAGTGTAATCATTCTATCATTCTCCTTTCCTGTAAAGCGTCTACCAATCCACTTATTCTCTTCAGTAATGACCTTTGACTCATCCTTCCACATTATGTCCTATTTTCTTCATCTCTAAAGCCCCTATTACATGGGGTGATCAGCAGGAGCAAGCAAGCGATGACCTGTTAGATCAGCTCTTGTGTGCTTCTCGTTCCCCGCTTGCTGGCAGCAGCGATCGCTGGATCGTCCGGGCAGCCCATAGAAGATAGCGGCGTTCTGCTGTAGAGATGATCAAACATCGGGAAATCGAACCCGAACCTTCAGCATTTGATTCCCGATGCCCTCCCGTTCCGTGGGGAAGGTGGAGACTGCCCGAGCAGCGCCTGGAAAACAGGGACACAGCCTATTACCTATGATGTGTTATATATATATATATATATATATATATATATTTATAAAAATAATGAAATTCTGTGTTTTATTTTGTTAATTTTTTTCTACTAGGTCTGATTGGAGAGCGGGGAAATTCGAATCTGAATTAGGATGCAAATCCAAAACCAAGGGGACAGCCAGATCCTCGGAATTGGGCCCAAAACTAATCTTGAGAGATTTCCTTATCGCTATGATGCACCTTTAAGAGATGTTCACACAACGATTTTCCATTATCTGATACCCAAAATAACCTCTGTTGTTTTGAGTATGAAATAATGGCCATTGTTCAACATACTTTGACAGCCATCATTACAATGACGGCCGTTTGTACGTTATTCTAGTTAAGGTTGATAATGGCACTTTTTGATGGCGCTAATTTTAAAAATTCCATTGAATTTAAAGAAGAAGTCTGTCGGGGGGGGGGGGGGTTTGGCATTATTACCCGCAGGGGAGGGGGGGAATATAATAAAGACAGTATGCTTACCGGCCCTGTGCCCGTGCTACACCACATCACCAGGCTTCCGTACCCCACCAGAAGTCATCTGCCAGGCATCAGGTACGTCACGACTCGTCTGACACGTCCCAAATGGGTGGGATTTAGCCCACTCAGCCAATCAGTGACTACAGTGGTGTCCCGCCCCAGTCACTGACTGGCTGAGCAGGGCATCCATTGTGAATCGTGAAATAGCTGCAGGGGAGCTAGGAAGGCTGTCGGCGGCGTCCAGGAGCAGGTCCCAGTGCTGCGCAGGCACCGAGTCAGTTAAATATACTTTCTTCGCTATCTTTCCCCCACCCTCTGCCCAAAATAATCCCCCCCCCACAGACTTCTCGTATAATTGAAAAAAAATCTTCTGTAAACAAAAACATTGTAAAATAACGGCCACTGTTTACTAAATAACTGTTACAAATTAATGACACATTAATTTGACGGCCACTGCAAACAGCGGTGCATTGTGTGAACTAATGGCCGCTGTTTCTCTAGACTTCAATGGAAATCTTCGAACACTAAAAATAACGTTATTTGAATGAAATAGACAGTGTGTGAACATAGCCTTAGACTTACTTCTAACATGACATCAACATGATTAATATATGTGCGGAGAAAACTCCCAGCACTTATGTCCTATGTAGCCATTGGCTTCTATTGGCCTACATTAGGTGCTGGGTAACAGCATACTTTTTTTATGCGTACAAAAGCTGATATATTGCACTTTTCTTATACAGTGGTCCATTAAAAACAAAAAACCCTGAGTACATTTTTGTCTATTTTTTATCCCTCTATCCGCCCATAGACGCTGCCTGTGCCACGTTTGGCTCATTACTTCAGTTACCTCTGCTTTCTTCCTAGCCGCTCTGTGATCCCAGCAGTGACACACAATCCAGGGATTACTAGCAGCAGGTACTATCTAGGTTAACAAAGTGCAGACCGGGGGAAGAATAAGCAGAGGGCAGCACATGGACTTTGAAGCTGAGATGCACTTTGAAACCAATAAAGAGCGTCATTGTATTTTGTTTTATTGCAGTCAGTAATCTATTTTCATGCTCTTCTCTAAACCCTATTATCAGTCCTGCAGATTCCTCCACATGACCGGTCCTCCGCAGTGAACAAAAATGTCATCTAAATCCCAAGTGACAATCTTAAGTACTTGGCAGCATAAGGGCTCTTCTGAGCAAGATTAACTTAATGGAAGCATTTGGGCAACATCTGCATGTCTTTTCATCCCAGTAATGCCAACTCACAGTACACAAACATGTGATAGAGGATTTCTGTGATTATCACTTAAGACGCATGCTGGCTGAAGGCTCCCTTTGCAGGCATGTTTCAAGAATACGATACTTAAAGCAAAAGCAGCTTGAAAGGCCGAGGAGAGAAATTCTCCGATGGGGAGGTTTAACCTTTCGGCAAATTAATACATAGTAACTCTGGGGAGAGTGAACACTGCAGGGTAAGATCTGCAATGCTGAGCGCATGTCTCACTTTTTAGATTTCTCTGTTTTTTTTTCTTGTTTTTTTTTTTTCAAATTCATGTGGAATTTTCGATTAAATGTCAGCAAAATGTCATATTTCTCTGTATTACTAGGAGAGGATTTGTCACCGGAGGCCCCCCGGGCCTTTCAAAATAAAATCAAGCACCTCCTTCATGTAACATTGAAGATAACAAGAGATTTCGGTGGGGTTTTATGTGTTATGATGGTAAATTTTGAAAGCCATGGGTACTCTGTGTGCCGCCATATAGCAGCTCTTTATTGTACAGTGTCCACAGCTTCCAATGGATTCCTGATGGTCTAGTGGCCCTGATTATTGTTCCCATTTTTTATTAAATTAGGTACAGTATGGCTCCATTGAAAGTGTATTGCCACCTTATGGCAGGTTTCAGACTGCCCTAAATTTGACGAAAATTGCCATAAAAACTGATGTTTTTTCCCCCCAATAAATGCCAGCGACCAGATGTTAGTTTGAAGAATATGGGAGTTTAGGATATGCCTTAGATACTTGGCGTTTTTTAGGCCCTGTGGCTGTTTTTCCAAAATGCAGCATGCTGATGGTGTGGCATTTTTTTTCTGCAAACGGTGGCATTTTTCTTCCTTAGAGTAATACCGAATTTCTGCTGTTCACCCAAAAATGCCAGTGCTTATGTGCATGGCATTTTTAGTTGTGTTTTTTGGGCCCAAAAAGTGACAAGTCAAGTTAACCCTCTGGGGACCAGACTGTGCTGGGGGTTAAACTTACCCTCCCAGTTCGGCATGGTTCTTTCATCAATCGGCGACCTGCTCACAGCAAACTCAGTGTGCCGGATTTGGCGCCCACCCCAGCGAGGAGGGGTTACTTAGATCATCTTTGGTGTTTTTGTGGCGTTTTTCTGGCCAAAGCCAGCCTAAGGGATTCTGCCAGTCTAGCGTAGGGAGCAATAAAGACCATATGATGAGGATATCTGAATGGAATTTATTACTCAGACAAAGTGGCAGTACTATGCTACCTTGCCTACTCAGTTGCTTGGCCGGGCATCAACTAAAATGGGCCAACCATTAGAGGATCAAGCAAGCAAAGCTGGCAAGAGGCGGAGTGGCAACATACTTTCCTTTTTATTTTTGCAATAAGTCAAGACCACAGTGGATCGCCCATTGGGCATCAGTGGCATATTCTAGTGATATATTACCAATGCCAATCCTGAGACAACACCAAGTACAGTATACAGTATATGGGTAATGCATGGCCTTTCTTTTGCATTCTTTCAATCACTGTTCAGAATAGCTTTTCCTGCTCAGAAAATGTACTCCGATGATACTAACTACCATTATCACTGGAATCCATATTTCCATAAAAGCTCATAATTTCCCATTGAAATAGACAGTGGGCCTACAACATTCTGTACAATATAATGTCAAAAGTGTTATAGTTCAAGATGTATACAGCAAAAGATACAAATGCCCAGTATTTAAATATCATAAGCCTAAAGGATATCTAGAGAAGATATTTATAAAGTAAGGACTAAGAAGGTTTTAAGGGAACACGAATATTGTAACCAAATCTATTAAATGGAAAACAGATTAAAAATACTATAAGCAGAACACCAGGTTTGCTGATCTAAGACGCTCTTATCTATTGTCCAATATTATAAGACTTACAACTGCTAAGAACCATTAAAAGACTTGGATTAGATGGACTTAGTCCTTCAGTGGTCTCCTAAAGAAAGGGAATATTTAGGGAACACAGTGGTCTTACTGTTTGGAACTTAAAGGAGAAGTCTGATGCTGGGAAAAAAACATTTTTCAGGCTAGGAGTTGGGGAACATAAAAAAGCCATAGTTATCTGCCCTGCTGGCCGGGCAGTGCCGCGTCTCGCTCCTCCACCTCACCGGCTCTCTTGTTAGCCCCCCGCCGGTTATGTTACCACATGGTGAGAAGTGCTGCGGCCTCCCTGTTACTAGGCCCTGGTAAATGATGTAGTAGCTGGGCCTGGTACTTTATCTAGCTTAGTCCCATTACTTTGAATGAGACTGAGCTGATGTACTCTGTACTTCCAGGCACAGCCAAAATGGTCAGCGCTGAGCAGCACCAAGTTCTGCTGCCCTGTCACTCTGTGTAAAGATGGGAGTTGGAGCCCACAGATCTGATGTTGATGGCCTACTCTAATGGGCGCGGCAGCGCTTGCTTGCCCCTAGTTCCTTACTTGCTGCCTGTGCTATTGCATGCACAGACTGCGAGTAGGAGCAGCTTGAGGGGCCACAGGGACAATCCCTAGATTGTCCGGGCTGCCCATTTGAGTCGGCAGTGGTCTGCTGCCGCCGCTCCTGCTGCTCAGGGGGAAGAGCAGTAGACTACTCATGTTGAAAGACCCTGATCAGCCGACATTGTGCATATTGGCTGATCGTGGTCTTTCAACATGCGCTATTACGCCAAACGGTTATCGTCTGGAACGTTGGGTGTAGTAGGGCCTAGATAGGTCACCAGTATGGAAAACCCTTAATTGACTTCAGTTTTTGGTGAGGCAAAACATTCTATTAAAACATTGCTGTCCCATTGAGTTCCATCCACCAGGTGACATATGCGATGGTAGCGATGACATCTCCCACAATAAGATTAACTGTGTGATCAACCATCTTAATAAGCTTGATACCTGGTGCTGGTTCTCCAATATTGAAAATGACAGTGAAACATATGGTTTCAAATCTCCTTACTGTCCTCTTGAGGTCTCTTATTCCTTCACTGTAAATCCTCAATCCAAAAAGACCCTGTGCTTTCCTGACCAGGGCAAACACGATATATTAACGGCAAAGGAGGTGATGAGGGAACAGGGCCACAGAAAAAAGGCAAATCTTTCTATTATAGATATGTGTTGATGCGTTTTGAATGCAGCATTCTTATTCAAAGCTTTGAAATGTTCCTGTACTCTTTATCCTCTGTAGCTGTAAACTAGTTTAGCTGTGGAGAGATGCTGTATATACTGGCCTCTGGGTAGCTGAAGCCACAGTACAATGCTGGCCAAGTTCCTTCCACGAGTCCTAATAAATAGAAATGGGCTTGTGCATGGAACTTTGTAGGTGTCTTGTAGTCGGCAACTGTACCAGCCGGTGTCGAATGCATCTCTCCACACCCAAGTTTGAAACGCATTGCCATTGAAATGTTTCTTGGATGTTATGGCTTTTTACAGACTGACTATTTTTAAGTGACTGAAAAAATAACGATATATAAGAAGTATTTCCACATTACATGTGTTGGCATTACCCTCTGGTAGGTAGATGTATGGATGGTGGGTGCCAGAAACCTACTTAGGGGTATTTAGATAAAGGTTCTGTGCTCCCGCCTTGTTCGCACCTTGCACAACCTCCTCCAAGACTTTGCCCGAGCCTCCCCCATACTCTGGAACTCACTACCCCGACACATCCGGCTCTCATCCACCATCAAGTACTTCAAAAGTAAGCTGAAAACCCATGTCTTCAAAGTAGGCTACAACCTATAAAAATTCTGCATCACACTTGACTGGCTGCACTTTACCTCCTGTTTCTCCCCATTACCTTATAGATTGTAAGCCCTCGTGGGCAGGGTCCTCTTCCCCCATGTACCAGTCTGCCATTTGCCTTCATGTAATGTGTTTTGATCTTGTATTGTTCCTGTTTGTTACCCCTATCACTTGTATAGCGCTCTGGAATTAATGGCACTCTATTAATAATAATAATAATAATAATATATGCATATCTGTTTCCATGGCCGCACAAATGATACAAGGATCGTTTGTGCGGCCAGGGCGCTCGATTAATTGTGCTACACAGCCTCATGTTGGGTCATAGAAAAAGACTCTAAAGGCCCTATTCCACAGATCGATTATCGTCCGTATTCAGCCGATATCGGCCGCTTCGGGCGATAATTGTTTCGTGGAATAGAGTGCAACGATCAGCCGACATCATTCATCCGCTGAATCGGAGCGGCGGCAGCAGACGCCGCTATATCCTATGGGCTGCCCGGACAATCAGCAATCACACGGGCAGCCCCCCCCGCAGCTCCCCGCCGCCCCCTCCCGCACTCACCCGCTCGCTGCAGCCGCGTCGAATAGCGGCGGCAGCAAGCGGGGAACGAGGAGCAAACGAGCGATGAGAGAGCTTGTTTGCTCCTCTTAACGACCCGTGGAATAGGGGCTTTACTCTGGTATACTGAGGTCATTAATTGATCTGATCAGCTCATAATACTACTGGGTTTCTCTGGTCAGCTGTCTCTAGACCTTTCATGTCAATTGTCCAACCCTAAATGATATACAAGCAGTAGATGGATGGCAATTTACAGATACATTTTATAAATGGTTACCTATATGTATAGATGGACCCTGCAGATGTGACCTCCCTTCCTTCTCTGCCTGCACCATCCTGATGTAGTAATGGAGGCTGCTCGTGTTCATGCAGAGACTATTCAGGTCCACAGGGACAAAGCAAATCATTTTAAGAATTGACAAGGCAGTAAAGAAAACCTACAGCAGCTGCAAATCACAAAGACAGCCTTAGGTGTAAGTAGTTTTATTGCATTTTGTCCTATACTATCAATATTCTAGCATGTGGGTAATGTAAAGGGCATTACTATCGGGTATAGAGGTAGCAACCACACCTGGGCCCTGGTGCCTGAGGGGACGCGTAGACCCCTCTTCCACATAATAAGACACCAGTATGTACATCAATGCATTCAGCTGGGATTTTGGTTATATTACATTGTCGAAGAACATATTAGTGTTTGCATGTCATACGATATCAGGATGTTCTAGAGGAACAGATGTCCCTGTGCCCACCACCTCACACCTTGTGATGTCATACAATCATATTTATAGGATTTACTGTGTCTATAAAGGAAGATACTGTGTTAAATATGTTGCCTTTTTATCCTTTCTCTCCGTCCTGAAACACTGTATTCACAATTTCACCCATAGGCTGTATCTATGTTTTCCAGGACTCCCTATTGCTGCATCCA
The DNA here is from genome assembly GCF_027789765.1 of Dendropsophus ebraccatus. NCBI lineage: Eukaryota > Metazoa > Chordata > Amphibia > Anura > Hylidae > Dendropsophus > Dendropsophus ebraccatus. Next base: position 115,096,242 of record NC_091459.1, on the reverse strand, counting down.
ACTTCTTCAGCCACCGGTAATCAAATGCTGCACGCTCAGTTCAGAGTGTGCTCGAGATTCGCTCATCTCACTCAGGGCCGGCTCCAGGTTTGTGTGGGTCCTTGGGCAACAGAGCCTCTTCAGGCCCCTCACCCATCCATCCAGTATGCACAATCACTTGAGACACCGCTAACATACACAAACACACATTACTGACACATACACTGACTGACATACACTTACTGACTGACACATTTCCGACTGGCACACACTACTGAGTGGCACACACACTTACTGACTGACACACACACACACACACACACACACACACACACATAACATACAGCTCAGTCTTCTCCCTCTGCCTCTCTGCCCGTCTGATCTCCACACTGTAATTAGGTAGAGGACCTTCTGATCATGTGGTCAGGTCCTTTACACCTCTCTCTGCAGGATGCTCACAGGTCCTGCTCCTTCCCTGTCTTCTGATGTTCAGCCCCTCACCCTGTGTAACGCCTGGAGTAGTGGATCCACTGGACCGTCACCAGCGATGGCACTAACCTCACCAGGGAGCGGAGTCTAAGGGGCCGCTGGTTTTCACCAGAGCCCGCCGCAAGGCGGGATGGACTTGCTGCGGCAGGCGACCCCCAGGTCGCTACCCCTGGCTTGGTTGCTAGTGACGGCAGGCGAGGCGTGGCAGAAGCAGTAGGCAGGATATAGTGCTGGTAGAGGATAGTAGACGTGCTCGCAGGTGGCGGACAGGACTCAGGAACAATGGGAAGGCAGCGGACAAGGACTAGGGACAAGGACTGAAGACAGGAACAAGGGACAAGGACTAAGGTCAGGAACAACAGGGAGCTGGGCCAAACGCTATGGGAAGCATGCAGAGGCTCCAACACGAGGGACAGGGCATGCTGGGATTTATAGGCAGTGATTGGGTGCAACTACCAATTAGGGACGGACTGGCCCTTTAAATCTGAGACAGCCGGCGCGCGCGCGCCCTAGGATGCGGGGACGCGCGCCGGCCGGCACAGACGGAGACCGGAGCGGGACGAGGTGAGGCGCCCCCCCGGGGCCGAACAGACCGCAGCGCTGGGTCCCTGCACAGGGACCCCGGCAGCTGCGTGGGATAGAGGGCGGTCGCGGCGGCGGCCCGGAGCACGGGATGCCACCACGGCCATGACACCCTGCACTACAGTGAGGGGGCTGAACATTAGAACATCGGGCCCCTCTCCCTCACTGGGCCCCTGCAGGCGTTGGGGCTCCAGTACTTGCCCAGGTAAGCCCTGCCACTCTCAAGGCAATATTACACGAAGCGATTATTGGCCGCATTCAGCCATCTACGATGTCGGCTGATCGTTGTCTTTCAACGTGTTGAAAGAACAACGATGCAGATAGCAACGATCTGCTGACGCCACTCCGTGTAACAGGAGTGGCAGCAGCAGTTCGCCACTATGTCCTATGGGCTCCCGGGACGATCTTTAGAGCCCCCAGCCCGCACTTACCCATTCGCTGTCGGAGCATATAATAGCACCTGCAGCAAGCAGGGAACAAAGAGCAACCAAGGAACGAGGGCAGGTCGGCGCTCGCTTACTTCCTCTTATTGTCCTGTGTAATAGGGATTTGATCAAGAGACAGCACCACTCTTGTCTCCAGTTCAGGTGGGGTTTGCACTTAAGCCTAACAATAAATAACCAACACCGCACTCTCTAGGCAGTATATCAGTCCGTACACATCACGACGGTTTGCACTTAAGCTCCATTCACTTCAATGGAACTAAGTAGCAAAACCTGCACCCAAACAAGACAAAAATGGCGCTGTCTCTGGAAGAAGTTTTCATAGCGCTGGATAACCCCTTTAAATGACAACTTATATATCGGAAGTCCTTCTTCAGCATAGTAGCTCCATTAGTGTATTTTTATCAGGGAAATTCTCGAAACTTAATGTAAATTTTTGTAACCACAAATTGTTTCTATATTTTTGTGATTCTCTTATTTCGGCAAGAATTCATTCTGGTTTTTTTTTTTCTTCTTCTCAGCTGAAAATCACACTGCAGCTTATCACCTGAATGGTAAGACAGGAATATTCAGACTCTTCCATACACCTAATTCATTATGATAAGTTTTCTTTTGACAGTTAAGATAGGTAGTTAGAAAAACGGTGTAAAATCTAACAGAATTTCTTGTGCGGCAATCAACATAAATCAGGCACAGACAGATGTTTTCCTCTGGTATGGAACAAAAACCGAACACTTTGCAGGCAGATCTCGAAGTGACAGTAATATCACATTAGCATAAACGTCAGTGGTCTGAAGCAATGCGAGCTCCGTGGTTTGCTCCATACGTCCCCTTTTATTCCCGAGAAGAGGGGAGTGAGGAAGAACGACAAGACATTGTAAAACACGCTGCAAACCCCCCAGGACATGAGATGGATTTATTTGACTTTTTTTTTTTTTATTATTTAGTAAAATGCATAGACGGAGGCAGAACATTAAAAAACAAAAAGGAAAAAAAAACACAAAGGACCCGAGGACTCCGGCACTAACTGAGATCTCGACTGTCATAGAAGAGCACTTTTAGTGCTAATTGAACATAGCTAATATTAAAAGAGTGTAAGGTTGCCAGGTTTATTGCCTATGGGTGGCATCCATCCATGTTATATTGATTGCCATCCCTCTGTTCCTCTGAAGGTGGGTGCAATCTGTGTCAACCAGGAGCTCAAAATATTATTTTTCAGATCGCAATAGAGAATGCTACATCTATGGAGCTTGTACTGCAACATAGTCCTTATGAGAATAAGCCTTCAAAATTTGGCATGCCTCTATCTATCTATCTATCTATCTATCTATCTATCTATCTATCTATCTATCTATCTATCTATCTATCTATCTCATGGATGCAACTTCCAGGGTAGGGCACAACACTCAAGAGGTAAGGTTAAGGTAACCATACACTTTATATTCAAGTCATCCAAATCTATTGTTAGTATAAGGTGTATGGGGGCATCACGATTCTCGACCAAAAGATGATGTCAATGGAGAGAAGGGTTGGGGGTTGATGGATTTCCAGCACCCAGCCCTATTGTTCTGGAGCTATATGCCGGTGCCAAAGCTGTGTGGCCACGGCTTACTCCCTCAGGGTATGTCCACACTATGGAATCCTGGTGGATCACCCACCGCGGATTACGCAGCTCACCCCCGCTCGTGGCTGCGCCATAAGCTTCATTCTATGGTTTGGCAGAGTCTGCCGTCCGCCCAAAGAACCTGCTCATTCTTTAGGCGGATGGCAGAATCTGCCAGGAGGGGGGGCGAGCTGCGGAATCAGTGGCGGGGGATCTGCCGGGATTCCATAGTGTGGACATACCTTTACTCCCCATAGGGAGCACATGAACGTTCGATACGGATGAAATAAATGTTGGCCAAAATTTTTTTGGGTCACAGTTAAGGAGATTGTATGGGAGATTTATCAAACATGGTGTAAAGTGAAACTGGCTCAGTTGCCCCTAGCAACCAATCAGATTCCACCTTTCATTCCTCACAGACTCTTTTGATAATGAAAGGTGGAATCTGATTGGTTGCTAGGGGCAACTGAGCCAGTTTCACTTTACACCATGTTTGATAAATCTCCCCCTGTATGCAGGGCCATTTTAATACATTGGTGAGCCCGGTGCACAGCCCTCAAAAGTGGGCCCCTTCCCTTTTTGCCCCCCCCCCCCCCAACCCAGCGTTATCAGAATCAGTGCTCCACACACACTATAATGCCCTGAAAGTGCCCCCACTGTATTAAGAGCCCCAATACATACAGTAGTTACCTTATAAGTTCCATTGCATAATACCGCCACACCATGACCACTATCACTACAACCCTATAGCAGAGTGCAGTTACATCAATTTACTCACAGGGAGCGTCTTCTCTGATCAAAGTCTTTCCTTGAAGTCTCCCCCGGCTGTGAATCCTCTGTCCAGAATCTGCCAGACAAACATATTGGGCTCCAACACATACAGTAGTTAAGTCCCCTGTACCCAGGGGCGGATTGACTTTACCATAGGCCCCGGGCTGTTCACCAAGCCTGGGCCCCCCCACCCCACTGTAACTATGGCAGCACTAGCCTGTCGTTCATAGTACAGGACAGATAATGTCATGATGTCCTGATTTGTGCAAAATTGCCATAAAAAACTGTTATTTTTTGCAAATCATGGTGGAAGTGTAGCCAGGAGACAGTACACCACTGAAAGTATAAGTCTTTTTGGGTGATCATGGGCCCCCCAGGAGCTCAGGGCCCCAGGCTGCCGCCCGAAATGCCCCTATTATAATCCACTACTGCCTGTACCCCTATATAGTAGTAATACCCCTCTGTGTTCCCACTTAATAATTAGGTATGCTCTGTGCCCCAATATAGTAGTAAGGTCCCTATATAATATAGGCACCTCTGTGCAGCCCCAATGATAGTATAGACCTGTGTGCGCCCCCCAGTAGTATATAGCCCCTCTGTGCACTCCCCCAGTTATATATACCCCCCTGTTATATGTAAGCCCTGTGCGTTCCCCCAGTTTTATATACCCCCTGTGCGCCCTCCCCCATTATATATACCCCCTGTGCGTTCCCCTAGTTATATAAACCCCCCTGTGCGCTCCCTCAGTTATATATACCCCCTGTGCGCTCCCCCAGTTATATATACCCCTCTGTGGCACCCCTAGTAGTATGTAGACCCCCGCTGTGTGCTGCCCCCGGTTATATGGTTATATAGCCCCCCTTTGTGCTCCCCCTCCCATATAGCAAATAACAAAAAAAACAAACACTTATACTCACCTGGGTCCCAGAGTCACCTCACCCTTATGGCCTCAGGCTGTGCTTTGCCTGCAGTCACAAGAGGCCGCTCTCCCCCCTCGTGGTGTCGGCACTGAGTGACATCACTTGAGCACCGATACCACAATGGGAGAGCAGCCTCTTGTGACCGCAGGTAAAGCACAGCCTGCGGCCATAAGGGTGACCTGCAGGGAGGGGGCCAATGGTTCCCCCCCTGTCAGTGCCGCTGCTGCCTGTAACTATGAGCGCTCGTTACGAGCGCTCATAGATACAGTGCAGAGTGCAGCAGCAGGCGGGGGGGGGGGGGGGGGGGAGTGGGCTGCAGGGGGCGCCATGGATGGGTAACTTATTCAATGAATAGTGGTTGCAGAAAACTGACTTGTCAGTTTTTCACGACGCCGCTAGGGATCCCGGACGGAGTTATACTTTGTGTATATATTTCGTCCGGGATTCCTCAGAAGGCAGCACTACGTAAGTGCCGTAGAAATCACGACCGTTGTTACAACAGCCATAATTACTGAAGAACTTACGTAGTGCGAACATTGATTGCTGTGTAAAGACAAAACCACACCCACAGGGGATGGGCAATTACCTCCTTTTGTGAGCGCATGAGCCACAGCACTGCCCTTCAAGGGGTACTCTAGTGATTTTTTTCTTTCAAATCAACTGGTGTAATTTACTTCTATTTTAAAATCTTCTAGTACTTATCAGCTGCTGTATGTCCTGCAGGAAGTGGTGCATTCTTTCCAGTCTGACACAGTGCTCTTTGTTGCCACCTCTGTCTATGACAGGAACTGTCCAGAGCCGTAGCAAATCTCCATAGAAAACCTTTCCTGCTTGGGACAGTTCCTGGCACAGACAGAGGTGGCAGCAGAAAGCACTGTGCCAGACTGGAAAGTATACACCACTTCCTGCAGGACATACAGCAGCTGATAAGGACTGGAATACTTGAGATTTTAATATAGAATTAATTTATAAATCTGTATAACTTTCACTTTAAGGGATGACTCTGCCATATAACAGAGCGCATATCCCACACCTCCCCTTGCTTGCAGGCTTAGTAGAGACTAACGCACAAGAAGCTGTTGAACAGAGCATGGCATGGCTCATAACCATTGTACTTGGTCATAACCAATGACCATAGGGCAAAAAAGCAGACACATGAAGGATGAGTAAGGATATATATACAGGGTGGTCCAAAAGTAGGTGGACAGTATGTGTATTAGGGTTATGAAGGGGGAGATTTATCAAACATGGTGTAAAGTGAAACTGGCCCAGTTGCCCCTAGCAACCAATCAGATTCCACCTTTCATTCCTCACAGACTATTTGGAAAATGAAAGGTGGAATCTGATTGGTTGCTAGCGGCAACTGAGCCAGTTTCACTTTACACCATGTTTGATAAATCTCCCCCTTCATAACTCTATTACACATACTGGCCACCTACTTTTGGACCACCCTGTATATATGTTTTCAGAAATGCTTTTACATTTTAATTCATCAGTTTAGACATCTGTATGGTCATGGTAAAACTCCTTTAAATAATTTGCTCCCAATGTACAGGTTTAATAGTGTACAGTTGCATTCACAGTTCTTCGGGCCTCAGAGCAGCACTCTTCCAGCATTCCCTGCAGATTTAAGTGTCTACAAAGAACAAAGTATCTAATTAGAGGTACATTAGGAAAAATATATAAGATGTGTCTGCCAACAAGCTTATTGATTCTGGTAGTACCCAGCAAAATTATGAATGCAGCTCCTGCTGTCATGTACGCTGTTACTCCAGATCAGAACACCATCACATTATAGTCCAAAAAATACTGCAAGTCACAATTAGTAGCAATAATGAATAAAATAGATATAGCGTGTAGAGCTTCTTTGTTCCATTGACTTATATGACATTGTCAGCCAGCAGATGAACTGTACTAGATTTACCGCTTCATTATCAATTTCAATATCTTCACCCTCTAACTAGATCACATTGTTATTTCCAATTTTCCCATTAAGGATAAGCAAGGGAAATTTTATCTGTCAATGCAGATGGAGGCTTCGGCATGGAGACTCCCTAGGTTAATATGGGAAATTAGCAGCCAGATGTACAGGGCCGCGGTAACTACTGCACATTACACGTCTGGCCTTGGGATGGGTTTCATATTGACAGTGAAGTTAAAGTGCAGAAAATTCAAAAATTTTAAGAATTGTCAGTCCAATAATGAGGAAGGATGGGCGCCTGGGTTCTGTTACTGGGAGCACAGAGTGTCCTATTGCCATAAGTACAGTAAGAGCCCCCAGGCCATTGGCACATAGACTATAAATACCTGGCAATAGGACTATGACTCAGTGTTTAGTGTCTCTAATAATAGTTGTCAGGGATTGTTCTGAGACGTGTCCGCGTCTTAGCACCGACCTGTACGATTTCCTGGGAATTAATTAAGAATCTTGTAATCTTTTATCATACCGAATACCTTAAAGGGTGAATTCACACGCAGCAGCTTTGTTTCCGAAATTTCTGGGAGTGCACTACTCATCTGACAGATCCCCATTAACAGGAAGAAAGGCGATCTTCGCTAGCGACAAATCTGCAATGTGTGAACGCACCCTTTAGATTGCATCCTTGATAAGTAGGTTATTCACATGAGGCAAATGGGGTCCAAACTCATGTGCTTCTCTTAATCTAATAGAAGGGGTAATGTTTCACCTTAGAGCAGGCATGTCCAAAGTCCGGCCGGAGGGCCATTTGCGGCCCGCGTTCCGAACTTTACGGCCCCCCCAGGTATCCAGCTTGCTATTATCTGCCTGTGTTATAAAGCATATAGCATGTAGCATGTAAAATGGTCGGCCCTCGCACATGTTCACTTCATCAAATTTGGCACTCTTCGAAAAAAGTTTGGACTTGCCTGCCTTAAAGGGAACCTGTCACTAAGACAATATGATCAACTTTATTGACATCATATTATAGAGCTGGATAAATGGAGCAGATTGCTATATATCATTGTTGGAAAAGATTCATATAACTTATAACATGATTGAAATCCCTGATCATTCCGTGTTAAAGGGGTACTCTAACAAAAATCTTTCAATCTTCTTTCAAATCAACTTGTTTTAGAAATCATATAGATTTGTAATTTACTTCTATTTAAAAATCTAAAGTCTTCTCATACTTATCAGCTGCAGCATGTCCTGCAGGAAGTATTATTATTAGTATTATAAGTATTATTATTAGTATTCAGTTTGACAATCTGCTACCACCTCTGTCCAAGACAGGAACATAGATCCCGTGAGCACCAGTGTGTGCGCTGAGCTGGCGTAGGTTTACTTATAATTTTTCGGCGTGAAAAATAATAAATCAAGCAGACCCAGAGTCCGCACCCCCCCCATTCCACCCCGTCCACACCCTCTCCCCGTCCCCCTGGCGAATCAGGCGGAAAATGTCCCGATGCGAAAAATTATTTGTAAAACAGACATTTTCTGCCAAAAAATAAAACGTTTTTAGATGATAAGTGTCCCCCAAAGTGTTGTTCAATGAAACAGTGCAGTACCACACACAAACTGAGGAAAAGAGTGCTGCTGTTTGTAGGAGAAAGTGGCCATGATAACCCCCTTTAAGGCTTAAAGGGATTGTCTCATGGCAATATCACGGAAAGGGTATGGCACCATGATGGTGTAGGTTCATGAGCTCAGCAGTGGGTATTATCTATAATATATAGCTGGCATTTTACTGGCATATCCATCCTAACTCGATGTTGTTGAGAAGGATGGGGGGGGGGGTAATTCATACTTTTTATATGCACGTCACAGACCCTTATGCATTGAGGAGAGGCGCTTATGATGAAGAACTTATGTTTGATGATCTTTATGTTAATACAAAATTTTCATTCCGCTGTACATTTACATAAAACACTTCCCACATGTTGAGTTTTACAGCGATGACAAATCTGTTAATACAAATGCAATATTCACTGCCTGAACCCTATCACCTCAATTTACACGTAATCCTCCGGAGAGACACATCATTCATTAGGATTCTTGCTGCGCATCTTCTTTTCTGTTTAGTTGCACAAAAGCAATTGGTGAACTACACTCCATGGGTTAGAGCGGCCTTGTGATGGTTACTTCTTGAAGAGTAAATTCCCCATGAGGTTCCTGTAGAAATTGACAATGTAAATCATCATTGGGAAGTCAAGATGGCTAATATTTTGCAATATTAACCTGTTGAGGACAAGGCCTAGTTCGGTACTTAATAACGCAGCTTTTTTCCCCATCTGCGCAAGGTCATAAGGTTTTATTAGTTCTTTTGACGTAGATGTATAAGGGATTGTTTTTTGCAAGGGAAGTGTATGCTGTTCGCTGTATGGTGTATATAATATGTCCAGTGTGTTCAGTAATGGATATGGCGATTCCTATGTGTAGTTTTATTTTTAGTATATTTTATTTTTCCGAATTACTGTATAATAACATTTGTAAGGGAACTCAGATATGGCCATCTTTACCCTTTCTTAAAGGGAATCTGTCCCTAGGTTTGTGCTGCCTTAAATGAGGGCAGCCTAAACTATTGACAGAAATACTGAACAGATGGGTGTATTACTTACATCATTATAATCAGCTGTTCTCCTAATATGCAGGAGAATAGGATTCTTGCTACACCTCTCCCCTCGCCCTCCAGCTGCTGCCTATACACAGCATGGATAGATAACTGCCAATCAGCAGCTGGTGGGTGGAGTTTTCTGCTTCTCATGAATATCCAGGACTACTGGGCTCATGCACATGATAGAGAGGACTACTTCTTGTCCATGTTATTCAGGAGGATATCTCTGGATCAGTTGCACAGAACAATGTAAGTGATACATCATTCTGTGCAGCTTTTCTCACTACTTAATGCTACCCTTAGATAGGACAGCATAAACCTACTGACAGAGTTCATCCGTGACTGACAAGGGATGGTGTGACACTGCTCTATATCCTGTATCATAGTTTCTACCTGGTTGGAGCCCTGTTAAAGAGGACCTGTCACCCCCCGCTCCGGGGCGACAGGCTCTCGACCCCCAGCTAGATGCCCTTATAGTTACCGCATGTCGCCGAGTCCCGTTGCCGGAGCCGGTCCCGGGACGGAGATATCCTGGTGAGAAGCCGGCGCGCGCGCTGTGGAGATGGGTCCAGCGTCCATAGAGAATGAATGGAGCCGGACTCATCTCTGCTGCGCGCGCACGGCTCCATTCATTCTCTATGGACGCCGGACCCATCTCCACAGCACGCGCGCTGGCTTCTCGCCAGGATATCTCTGTCCCGGGACCAGCTCCGGCAGCGGGACTCGGCGACATGCGATAACTATAAGGGGATCTAGCTGGGGGTCGGGAGCCTGTCACCCCGACGCGGGGGGTGACCGGTCTCCTTTAAGTGTATATCTTTTATAAAGTAACAGTGTGTAGCTGGTGGAGAGGGGTTAGTGGAGTTTTATAATGAGTTTCCTTCCATTTAAATTATTTGTTTGCATGGGGCACCTGGGACCTTCCATTATTGGGATTGGAGGGGGTTTCCGTGTTTGCATCCTCACTGATCACAATTTCTGGAACATCTAATTGACATAACGTAAACAAGAATTGGGAAACCCCTTTATTCAAGAAAAACAAGATTGCTTGAGATTGAGACTTTTTATTGCTTCACCAATAAGTAAAGCATTGAGTCTACAAAGAAAGCTCTTGACATTAGTAAAAATCTCAGCCATAATGACATCTATCAAGAAATTTGGAGACCTGGATCACGATCATAGTGTGTCAGTCATTTTTGATTGAACGTACGTAAAGGGGTATTCTCATCTTTGCTAATATAGTTATACTTGTAGGGCTCAGCAAGTTATGTACTTTAATAAACTTGTCTCCTGATATGCTGTCCTTTCCCTCCCATTGTTGACAGCTTGTTGTTTAGGTTACCGACCACCACTCTGCATTAAAAACAGAGGTCTGGCTGGTGTGTATAGAGATATAATATACATATTTTTATATATTATACATTATACATACACTATGGGGGACATTTATCATTTTTGCGCTTGCACACTTTTCCAGTGCAGCTTAAATATCTGTGGTCTATGCATAAAATGTATCAGTGGAAATGATACATTTTGATACAATTTTTTTTAAATTGGGCAAAAAACGACGCCAGTGTCTGACTGGAGTACTGCTTAAAATCACTCCCCAACCACTCGTCCTCCAAGCAAAAAAATTTAAAAATGGTGCAGCCAGCGCAAACTGCTCAAAAATAGCAAAAATGGCTTAATTTTACACTGTAAATCAGCCAAAATAATGGCACAAAAACAATGATAAATGCCCCCCCCTATATCTCAATACATCTATGATATATATACATATATATATATATATATATACACACAGTATATATATATATATATATATATATATATATATATATATAGTGGTACCTCGGTTCTCGAACATAATCGGTTCTGGAAGGCTGTTCCAGAACCGAGCAGTTCGAGAACCGAGCTGTAAGTTCCCATAGGGAACAATGTAAATGTGATTAATTGGTTCTTACACTCCGTGGGTCAGGTGCAGAGCACCCGGCCCACAGAGCGTAAGAGCGCTCCATGTTCACCGGAACAGTGAGAGGCTGGTGCGGACGGCTATTTAAACTTGCCGCCGTGCTCCTGCTCCTCTCAGCTGCGGGGGACACCCTGTAAAGAAGTGGGGAATCCCATCATAATAATAACTTCTTTACAGGGTGTCCCCAGCAGCTGAGAGGAGCAGGAGCACGGCGGAAAGTTTAAATAGCCACCCGCTCCTGCCTCTCACTGCGGGGACGCGTTGTAAAGAAGCCGGCTCTCAGCACTGTCCTCCTGTCTCTCCCCACCAGCCCCCCCGCTGGCCCGGAGCATCTTTCGATACACTTACTCAGCCTGTACACCTCTATAGCCTGCGGTGTGCCCGTGCTGTTGCGCCCACAGCCCCGCTCACCGGCTTCTTGCTCCTGCTGCTCCCCGCCGCCTCTGCAGACTCTCCCTTACCCTGCTAAGGCGGCGGGGAGCAGCAGGAGCAAGAAGCTGGTGAGCGAGGCTGGGTAAGTGTATCGGAAGATGCTCCGAACCGGCGGGGGGGCTGGTGGGGAGAGACAGGAGGACAGTGCTGAGAGCCGGCTTCTTTACAGCGCGTGAGAGGCTGGAGCGGACGGCTATTTAAACTTGCTGCCGCGCTCCTGCTCCTCTCAGCCGCTGGGGACACCCTGTAAAGAAGTGGCGAATCCCATTATTATAATGGGATTCCCCACTTCTTTACAGGGTGTCCCCCGCAGCTGAGAGGAGCAGGAGCACGGCAGCAAGTTTAAATAGCCGCCCGCTCCTGCCTCTCACTGTTCCCGGACACCTCTAACTGTCAGCTAAACATCAATTCAGCTGACAGTTATCCCTCTGGTTTTGTTCGGATACCGAGCAATGTTCGAGTACCGAGCAAAACTTCAGGGGGAAATTTTGTTTGATTACCGAATTGTTTGAACTGCAAGGTGTTCGGGAACCAAGGTTTTAGTGTGTGTGTATATATATATATATATATATATATATATATATATATATATATATATACACCAGCCAGACCACGGTTTTTAGAGCAGGTTGGTGGTCAACAATGCGAGGGAAAGAGCAGCATCAGCAGGAGGAGGCAAGTTTACTAAATGAATGTATTTGCAAAAACATTTAATAGTACTTCCGTCAGTCTTTTGGCCAGTATTTTTCAAACCAAAAGATTGAAACTGACAGGGCAAAATTATAATGGAAAGATTAGCACAGTTTCTGTGTTTTCAACCCACTCCTGGTTTTGGTTAAAAAAAGACTGACCACAAGAAATACTATGTGTGAACACAGCCTAATTAAAGGAAAATTCCTGTTTTAGTAAATAAATGTTATTCTTTGTATTATGGAAAAAAAATTATATACAGTATATACACTGTATCTATATATAAATATATATATAGCAACAAGAGTCCGCACCACACCAACATGTAGTGAAGAGTGGTTTATTCCATCAATAAGGTGCAGGATACGACGTTTCAATTCACTCCAGAATCATTTTCAAGCCATATATATATATATATATATATATATATATATGCATACATACCTATTCTCTTAAAAAAATAACAATTTTCTCTGTTATCAGATATGTGCAAACACACACACACACGTACATATCTATATTGATTTATAAATTAGATTATTCCTTATTGTGGTAAATACTTATGATCAAAGTATTTTAGGAGTGATACCTTTATTGGCCAACAAAAGTATTTTGTTGGCCAATAAAGGTATCACTCCTAAAATACTTTGATCACAAGTATTTACCATGATATGGATTTTTCTGGCTAACACGGTACCATACTATACATTTTTTTCTAAATTAGAATATTGTAACTCAATTTGATTCTAGAAACCAAATCATTACACGAATTCCATTGACCATGTGGTGCAATGTAAAGATAGTCAGAGGCCTTTACTTCCACACTGACCACATTACAGTTGTAGTATAAGGTCAGAAAGGGGAACTATACCTCAACAGGGAAACTATAAACTTGTAGTCTGACATTTATAATAGGGAAGCTATTAGGATTCTGAAGCTGCTATAGTCAACAATGGTGGACATTGATACGGGTGACAGTAGAATGTGATTAAGTCAAACACATGGAATATGGTGGAGTCAGGTGATGGCTTTCTGTTGTGTTATCATGTGCTGCTACGCAATTTTCGCCATTACTTTAAAGAACTTGGATGAGTGAAACAAAAAAAAATGTTTTTTTTTTTGTTTAAATGTTTGCAAAGAAGAAAACTTGAAATTCTGAAATAGAAACTTTATACCAACTGAACACAGTGGTGGGACTATCATGGTTTGGGTCTGTTGTGCTGCATCTGTGCCAGTACAGCTCGCCATCATTACTAGAACAATTTATTTTGAATTATATCACCATTTTTAAAAGAAAAGACATCTATCCGTGAGTTGAACTTTAAGAGAATGTGAGTCATGTAGCGAGAGAGTCCTTCTACCAAAGGATGGTTAAAAAGGAATAAAGTTAAGGGGGTACACCGGGTTGAGGCATTTTTTATAACATCACTTGAATTTTCTATATTTCTGCATGTATATAACCTAAGTACCTAAAAGTTCATTGCTTAGTCCTCGATATCAGCTTAGAGGTATTTTAGCCAATTCCTCTCTACAAAACAGTCTAGGCTCTGTTATGATGGTGGTTTCCTCCCATGAACTGCTCACTTCAGATCCTTCCACAACATTTCTATTGGAGTAGCGTTAGGACTTTGACTTAGCCATTCCAAAACTTCAAAGTGGTACTCTCTGCGGGAGGCATTTTTTCAGTATCACCAGGGAGGGGGTAGATGAAGACAATGATGTCCACTTACTTCCCTGGTTCCAGCACTTGGGCCTACTTCACGCCCTGGTCTTTAGACACTTAAATTTCAGAAGGAACTTGAGACGTGACATGGCCTGTTCAGCCATACATCTGCTGCTGAATGTCAGAGTGGGCCTGCCAACATCACGTCTCAAGTTCCTTCTGAAATGTGAGCGGCCAGAGACCAGGGACTCAGAACAGCGTGATGCGGGCAACATCGATGGAGTCAAGGAGGTAAATGGGCATCATTTTTTCATCCACCTCTCCCCTGTGATAATATAAAAAAAACGCCTTCCAACCAGAGTACCCCCTTAAGCTTTTGGAATGGCCAAGTCAAAGTCCTGACTCTACTCCAATAGAAATGTTGTGAAAGGACCTGAAGTGAGCAGTCTAGGAGAGGAAACCACCAACATAATAAAGCAGAGGCTGTTTTGTACGGAGGAATGGGCTAAAAAATACCTCTAAGCTGACGTCCAGGACAAAGCAGTGTACTTTTAGGGACATAGGTCATATAAATGAAGAAATATAGAAAATTCAAGCACCACTCTATATACGTTGGAGCTTTCCATAGAAGACTGTTTCAGATTAGTTCTTCCAATCCTTCCCATAGGATGTTTAGGGCTGGTAGTGAAATGGTTACTAGCAGCAGACAATAGACTATCTACTCTACGTGGGCACAAACAGCTGGCTCAATGACAGGATCATTTCAAAGTTAAAGGCTGGCGCTGTGATCAAATAGGTTCGCCCTGTGCGGCAGAGCTGTGCAGGTTATCGGCACATCAATGCGCGCTATCATCCCGGGATTAAGGGCTAGGAGGTGACACAACACAACAGTAACACAGAATGATAGCGGGGCATCGGATACTTTCTTTCTCTCTGTTTCCCACGATTGCACTTGTCTTTTTTTTCCATATTACTCACATTGTCGGCCACCTGTTTCCATTGTGTTTTGGCACCTTTGCTGCGTGCAGGTGTTCATTTAGGTATAACACCTCCCTCTGACAGTAACATGCCAAAATGTTTAGTCATTTCCCTCTCTTCTTGGTTGCATCACACACAAGAACGCCTCTGTTCCTCATTGACATATGAGCAGGACTTTTATTCCCCATCGAACTGAAATAAGACAAGCATTCATTCTTTTGATGGCATCTCTGCCAACTCTGTACAAAGATACAGGTATGGGATAAACACTGAGCTACGTGCCTCTGTCTGTGGATTATTTCTCTGTAGGATGGGTCAGCATAACACAGATATAATATAAACATTATTTATATAATGGACCATATTATAACCACATACATCTAGTGCTAGGGGCATTGATGCTGTATCGGTATATGTCGGGTGCAGTCTAGAATTACTTCACCTTTTAATCTTCACCTTTAAACGTCAAGACATTTTTAGATCCACTTTTCGATGCTGATAATTCCTTAATATGCCTTTAGGAATCCAAATTTCCACCAAAAAGGTACATAAAAAACTGACTTAAAGCGACTCTGTAAGCACAATCTGTCCCCCCCAAACCGCTTGTACCTTCAGATAGGGGCTTTTAATCCATGATCTGTCCTGGGGTCCGTTCGGCAGGTGATGCAATTATTGTCCTAAAAAACTACTTTTAAACTTGCAGCCCTGTGTCAAACTGGTGTGGCCTAGAGTGTCTGTGCATTAGGCTGGCACAACCTCTCTGTCCCTCATCCCCGCCCTCTTCATCATTAAGAATGCTCTAGCCAGGTATTCTCCTATTCCTCACTTGTCTGAACACTGCACAGGTGCCTTAACTATCCAGCCCATGTGCCGTGCTCACACAGCTGATGAATAGTAGAAAATCTGCCTGGAGCATTTCTAATAATGAAGAGGGCGGGGAGGAGGGACAGAGAGGTTGTGCCAGCCTAATGCACAGACAATCTAGGTCACGCCAATTTGGCACAGGGCTGCAAGTTTAAAAGTTGTTTTTTATAGGATAATAATTGTATCACCTCCCAAACAGACCCCAGGACAGATCTTGGATAAAAGCAGCTATCTGAAGGTACAAGCGGTTTGGGGAGCAGATTGTCGGTACAGAGTCACTTTAACGGTAATCTATCACTAGGTTATGCTGCCTTAAATGAGGGCAGCATAAACTAGGGACAGGAATGCTGAAAAGATCGGTGTATTACTTGTATAATTCTGTTCAGCCGTTCTCCTAATATGCAGGAGAATAGGATTCTTGCCACACCCCTCCCCCCGCCCTCCAACTGCTGATTGACAGTCGACTGCCTATACACAGCATGGATAGATAACTGCCAATTAGCAGCTGGTCGGTAGAGTTTTTTGCTGCTCATGAATATCCAGGACTACTGGGCTTATGCAGATAATGGAGAGGAATATTTATTGTCCATCTTATTCTGGAGGATATCCCTGAATCAGCTGCACAGAACAATGTAAGTGATCCATCATTCTGTTCAGCTTCTCTGTCACTAGTTTATGCTTTCCTTAGATAGGACACCGTAAACCTACCGACAGAGTCTCTTTAAAGTCTTTACTAGAGGGAGCTTAAGAGCTAGCTGTACAAAGTTAAGCATTGAATGCTAAGCAAAAGAGGGTGATGTAAACTCCCTCTCAAAGTGGCCAAACCAACATAATATGGGGACTGGTCTGCTGTACCATTAGCCCATAAATATTGCTAACAAAGGATACAGCTCACTTGTAGCGATGTTAGTGTTGTACGCATCTCCTACCATACCACTTCCCAGTGATTGACAGTTGCTGTATATCTGCAGGTACCATGTCACTGGTCATAGTTTTAACTGTTCTTAGTGAAACACCATGATATTGTTATGTGCCACTTGGTCTACTAGTACAGTGGACTAGAGATGAGTGAATCTCGAGCACAGTCCTTACTGTGCCACATTTGATTACTTGTGGCTGCAGCCCCAAGGCTGCCTGGAAAATGTGGATTCAGCCATAGGATGTATGTTCTTTCTCCTCCTGGATAACCCCTTTAAGGTTGCCCTAAGCCAGTTGTTCTGATCCTTTCTTTGCAGTACTCTCTAGTTATGCCTCTAAGAGTCACTAATTATATAGGTAGTATTTGTGTGGTGTGCCACCAGGTGATGTTGGTTCTGGTGTTGGTGTCAGCTCAGCCGGAGGTGTTGTGACGCCATTTCAGGTTTACCTCAGGCAGCAGAAACCATAGAATCGGCCCTGTCTATTGGGTTCGCCAGCTTAAAGTTGCCTATGACATGGTTATCTGCAGAATGATCTGTGGCTATAGCCATGGAATATTCGTTGTGGTGAGGTCAAGTCCCAGAGGTGGGATAGGTGACCCCTCCAACCCCGTTTCCAAGGTAATAAGAAGTTAAAGTATTTGCAGTGTTCTGAGAGGCACATAAGAATGGTTATGGTACCATAGATGTCAACACCAATTTGGAGGTTTCGACTGAATCAGAGGAACGCTTCCCAAAGGTTCCCCACAAGCCTCGCCACCCCCTGTCCTTCCAGTTCCTGCATGTTATAGATCAGATATCTAAACCTCGGGCACAACGACATCTATTATCCCTCTAAAAACTTCATTGAATTTTGTCTACTCTATATCAGCTTCAGTAAACAAAATTCTAATTTTGACATAACTCGAATCATACACAAGTTTACCCACAGCAGCGCAACGTGTTATTAGCTTAGGCTTTCTCAGTGTTCTCACTGTCCCAGCTATTTACCTCGTGCATCCTGCCACAGATGTGTGTGTGGGCCTGGCTCAGCCGCATTGCATGTCTGACTGCTTAGCAAGAATAAACCAAGTCATCTCCCCCTCCATGACCCATACACAGGGACAACTGCTCATTTTATTAGAGAAGGGGAAGAGCACCGTTAAGGTCAGGAATTTCCACTTTTCACCAGCTGCAAGTGTTGGGGATCTGGCCTGTAAGTTGTCACTTACTTTGCCAGCATCAGATACAGAAGTGATTCACGGAGCTTCTAGTTACTCAATGCCTGATGTTAAAACAGAAAATAAAGCAAAAAATAAAAAAAATCCCCAAACATTAACTCTGTTATGAACTACATCTGCGTAGAGCGGTGGGAGTGTGTTCATATAGCCACAAGCTGCATGACGCTATAGATTCCTAGGACTGAAAATTGCTGTGTACATTCAGATTCCCAGATGGGCAGTGAGCTCATACTCTGCATTATGCAAAGAGGCCCGATAACATATGTGTTATAAAAGATGGGAAAAAAAAGAAACAAAGATTCACTACAAAAATGGTAAAAATAAATTAGTTCATTTTAAAGGGTTGGTAGAAAAATGTGCTGTTCTTTTTTTTTGTAAAATGACCTATAACCCTGCACTGTTCTTGCATACACAGAGACTAAAGAGAAATATGCAGTTGAACTGAGCATGCTCGGCCATTTGTATGGATACCCTATGATGGTCATAACTAAGGGCTGTTTTACAGTTCTGCTGATTGTAGTTGGAAACAGTCAACAAGCTTGCTAACTACTTAGCTGTGGGGCTGGAGGGTGCTGGAGGGCAGTATGATCCACTCTGCTTCATCCAGGGTATTTAGATACAGGGCATCATATAGGCCCTAAGGCCGTATACTACTTTCATTGCTTAAAGGACTTTGACTGATGACTTTCTACAACTTATTGTAAATATATACAGTATGTATATATATATATATATATCTTATTACACATATGTATGTTTTTCTGTAAACCCTTACGGCTGGCTGCATACTGTGATCCCAGCTGTAATCCGCTTTCTTACATACATGCTGATTTGATTGAAGTGGCCCATCGAGCATACACACCTGTCTTCTCTAGCAGTTTGGCTGAACCTTCCTCAGATCGACATCTCTGATTGTATTGATGAGTGAGCTTTGCACATGTTATTTACCATGCATCAGACTTGACCTGATCTTTTCTCATTCATCTTCTTCTCTTCCTGGATGTTTTCTTAACCGGCTTTTTTTTTTTTAAAGAGGGCACAGATTAAACGGGCTGGCATCGCTTATATCATCTTCATCATCCTCATGTTCAAAGCAGCAGATTTCCTGAGATGCATCATATGATTATTCTGATGAGAGCTGAGCTGGATGTGATAGGGGTAAAGTGAGGATTGCTGGCAGATAGCTGCAGGTGATGACTATTACCACTATGGCAGGATCAGCTGGCAGTACCATCACCTTACTTTCATTATCTTAGAAGAAATATCAGCTAAGGCTACGTTCACACTTATCCAGTGCACTACATTCAGTGTATACATAGAAATATGCTATGATGTACAGTACCTGCACTAAGTTCAATGGACCAAACATAGTTTACTGGTGAGTATATTCAATTTACTTACAGCCATGTACTATTATTTTGCAGGACTCAGCATCACGTAAAATATCAGTATATGTACAGAAATGGACCAAACTTAGTCACTAATAGACACCATTTGGTCCATTGAATTCAATGAACTAGGTATGGGTATGCCATAAGACATGTAAGCATACCTTTCTGCTGCTATTTTAGTAGTGTGAACTTAGCCTAAAATGTATTTACTTCGCTAAACATTGTCCTCTCTCATTGACATAAACAAAGATCAACAATGATTTTGATTTCACATTTGAGATGTGATCAACGATTTTTTGCCTGTTGTTTGATTGTTGTTACTTTTACACCAGCAGATTATCCATCAAATTCAAACAATTTAACGATTTACTGCACAATAATAAGGACCTTAAAGGGATATTCTTATCTGAAGAAGTTATCTCCTAGCCACAAGATAGGTGGAGTCTGACTGCTACACAGGGACAACATTTTCCCTACAACATTTTCCCTACATTTTCCCTTGCCAATGCTTGGTGGCTCCATAGAAAATAAATGGAGCATTGCCCTCCATTCATTTCAGGGACAATTTTGTTCCTGTTCCTGGGATCAGTGGGAGTATCAGCATTCATATACCCATCAATCAACTTGCTATCCCCTATCCTGTGGGTAAGGAATAACTTCTTCAGATGAGAATATCCATAAATTAATCTACTTCAGCTGTGTTCCAGTATACAGAGGAATCTCCTCAATCTCCTAGGCCCCAGCGCATGTGCCTTCTATGATGCCACTACCTTCTTGAGTTGCACAGCTTCCTCCACCCATGTCATGCATCAAGGCCCAGATGCAACTGCTACCACCACATCCTCTATAGCAGTCCTCTATTAGTTTCTATCCCTGTCCACGTATGGCTTTACTCTATCATAGGTAGCCATGTCCTCACTTGAATATAATTGAGTTACTGCCTCCCACAAGGCCTGATGGAGATACCACCATTAAACTCTAAGGCATCTATCCCAACCTACCTCAACGCAGTGGCAACAATTTGACCTACTGTCCAAGATAAGATGGAGATTACGGTTTCCATGTAAAATATCCCATTGGTCTTAGCTTACCTGATCCCCAACGTCCCATTAACCTGTAGGAATAAACGTTAAGGTCCATCTATGTTTATGTTATTTAGATGCGGGAAATCGATGATTTCCCCAGAAAACTAAAAGACAATAGAGCAATGTGTGGAGCGGAGTCAACCACATTCTCCTATACTCAGTCTCTTGTCTTATAAGAGTACAACCTCTCGGCTTTGAAGTTCCTTTCTTGTGGTGAGATGTACTAACAGGGCATGGGTGATAACTTGTCTTCACATAACATTCCCCCTTTTTTACCTTCTCTTTCACAATTTTTCTTGTCTTGGCATGAGTCAGTTTGCAGGGCAGGGCTGTTTGAAGTAAAGACAGGAGGTAGAGGTGAGGTGGCACAATGCGGTAATCTTCTTGGCATGTACATAATGATGGAAGGATGCCCATACCCTCATACCCATGTGTAGATCAAACATCTGTGTAAGCAAGAAATATTCCACACATCTGCTCAAAAATAACCAAATAATGGTGCTGCTTTATCTATTGTATCAGCCGAGGATTCCTGTGGTTGCTACGTACGAGTAATTCTGAGCAATTTAGAGACTTTCCTACCTCTTCCGGTCTCTCTGTTGGTGTAGTAAACATGTTCATTGTAGTTTGTCGGGTCAGTGGCTGAATCTTTTTAAAAAGTGACAACTAAAAGTGGACATTTACATAAGATAAAGTTGTAGGAAGACACCAATGCCCGTGGGATGGGCTGATTATTTAAGGCTGGGTTCACACTACGGAAGACACCCGCCATTCTGTGACCCACCCGTGTCACAGAGCGGCCGGTGTCAGTGAAGTTCATCCCAGCCGTATGAACCTCATTTCTGTTGAATTGGGATGCGGCCAGAGCCGCACTTTCCATTGTCTGAACTGTCAGTTCTGTGCGAGCCCTATTCAATAAATAGCGCCCACAAAAAACTAACATGTCAGTTTTTCCTGCGGCCACTTGCCATCCCGGCTGGAGCGTATACTATGTGTATACATTCCGGCTAGGATTACATTGATTCAATGGAACATATCTTTTGAATTAATTACAGTCGTTGTTGCAAATTGCAACAACAGCCGTGATTAATTCATAAAATACGTTGTGTGAACATAGCCTTAGGGCCCTATTCCACCGGACGATTATCGTTCAGATTATCGTTAAATCGTTCGAATCTGAACGATAATCGTTCGGTTGAAATGCAGTTAACGATTAACGACCGAACGAGAAATCGTTGATCGCTTTATAAGACCTGGACCTATTTTTATCGTTGCTCGTTCGCAAATCGTTCGCATTGAATAAGACATCGTTCGGTCGTTCGCAATAGATACGAACGCAATAGCGAATAAATAGAGAAGAGAAACGATCGCAATTACGATCATAAGTAACGATTATCGTTCCATGGAAATGACCGAACGTTTTCAGGTCTTTCGCAATAGCGGTCGTTTGAGATCGTTAATCGTTAACGACTATGCAAACGATAATCGTCCGGTGGAATAGGGCCCTTAATGTCCATTGGGGATCCCGACCAACCTGAATAAGCCAGCCTACCAATCATCTCTTCCTCTGCTTTTTTTAGAAGGATATACAAAGGACTGAGATTAACCAGTGAATACTATTAGAATGAAATTTGTAAATTCAAATGGTAAAAATAAATATGAAAATAGATTATTATTATTATTATTATTATTATTATTATTATTATTATTATTATTATTTTAAATAAAGTTAAGCTAGCAATACAGGTCAGATACAATACACGTGCAATATTCTGAATGGGGAAAGGGGAGAAGGCCATTGCTACACATAGCAGCAGTTTGTCATATCAAGACCAATATCATTGGAGATGTTGAAATCCAACATACAGAACCCTAGAACCTCATAAGATCTATAGTCAGGGAACAGTCAGGAGCCTTTTATATACATTGGACACATATACATTTATATACATTGGCCATTCCTGTCAAAACCAATTGGATTCAGGCAAGTTTAATGCACGATGTGTATGATCAGCAAACCTTTACAACTTTAACAATTGAATCCACATGCAAACCATATGTTATTTATTATAATAAATTATAATAATGCATAGGATATACTCACATACTTGCATATTACAGTTAATACCTTCAGTTAATTCTCCCACTTGTTTCCTGTACCTTAAGTACAATCATCAGGGTCAGTTATGAATACCCATGCAGTTATGGTTTTCCATTTGGCACTAATACTGGTGTAGTTACTGTTAATAATAATGCTTTCCTCTAGCGCCACAAAGAAAAATATGGAAATTGGAAAAAACAACCAAATAATTTAGGCCACTGTATCACAGTTTTAAATTTGGTAGCTATAATAACAAACATATACACCAACGTGTTACTTACCGCAGGATTACTCACACACGCTACAGCGTACCAGGGCGCTCAATATTGTGGCACATCACAGCGTATATTTGCATCTGGTCCTAGAGCCACAAAAAAGTTTCATTATCACACTAGACCACCCACATCCTGTTCTTTAAAACATAGAAAATGGCAACATTTTTCATTGTTAGTAAAAAAAATTAATAAAATTAAAGAATACAAAAGAAATTACATTTTAAAATGTTTAATTATTCCTATTATATAGTTGATATTCTAAAGCTCCACCTCCCTGCCATAATAACTCAAATACGTACCAATATAAGAAGAAATTTTGTAAGACTGCAAATTTTTTCATATTCCAATCAAGGGAATTCTAACATATATATATATATATATATATATATATATATATATATCCCAAATTAATAAAACTACGTTTGACTGTTGAGGTTGGGTTCACGTCTGCCTTTGACCTTCCTCTTATTTCTCTGAAATAAACTGATCAGTTTAAGTCCCCACTAACTTGAATAGATTTTATTCAGATCAGTTGTGCTGTGTTTTTATTCATAAATTTAACAAAAAAACAGACCACAAACAGAGAGAACACACCAATTTTTTCCCCATTGAAGTCAGTGATGAAAATACGTTCTATTATTTCGTAGGCCAAACGGTTATGGCTGTCTAAATACAATAAGAAAAACAAAACATACAAACAAAAAAAACAACAATAAAATTTGTGCTATGAAGGCCAAATCTTCTAGATCTGCGCTTGTTTTGTGAGCAATTACTCAGACCAACTGTTAGGCAGCAACGGCAGCCCTTTGCCTTTAGTGTAAAATAAAAAAGTATTAACTCACCTTACTATGTTCCCTGGTGACCTCGGGCCTTCCCCGGTGTCCATTAAAAATGGCCCAACCAGCTCGCAGCCGCATAAAGCAAAGAGGTTACAGTAATTTGCAGTGTCAGACTGGGTTTCCTTGGGCCCATTAGGAAATTTAATCCTAGTGGCCCACCCTACATATAATAATAATGCTTTTATTTGTATAGCGCACACAGATTCCATATACCAGATATTGCCAGCATCAAACCTTTCACATTACTATAGTGACTTTGAACACAGCTGTGGATGTGACCAGCGATACTAGCTCACTGCTAGTAACTTGTCAGTCACTCTATGCAAACAGCATAGTGTGCCACTTTATTTTCTTGAAAGTAGAAGTGTCATGAAACAAACAAATCTGAGGCAGCCAGGGGGGTGCGGGAACATAATAACGAAAGTATACTTACCTGTCCCCATGCCCTCATAGCACTTCCTTAACGATATCCGACAGACGCAGGCCTCCTTCAGCTCCTCCAGCTGCAACGCCACATATCAGTGACTCAATCAGTGACTGGGACGGGACACCGCTGCAGGCAATCCATCAGCCGCTCTGTGACATTACAGCTGGAGGAGCCAGGGCTGAGATGTACACCGAGCCCGGGCAAAAATTACTTCTGACAGCTGTGAGAGAGACCCGAGAGCAGTGCTATGGGGGTAGAGGGACTGGTAAGTATACCTTCTTTATTATCTTCACACACCCTACTGCCTGTCTGTCATTTGTTAGTTTCACAAGACTTCTCCTTTAGGGAATCTGTCAGCTGTAATTCGTGTTCCAAACTGCTGACACTGTTAGATGCTGTTACATCAAGAAGACACATGGTACCTTACATATATTTGTTTGTGCTTCCATTGCATAGAAAATGTTTTTATTCTATGGTAGAAAGAGTCAAAGAGGCTTCTCCCTGCTTAAATGACACTTGGACGCTGAGTCCCCAGCAGGTTTAGGTATGGGAGGGGGAGTTACAAATTAGTGAACATAACGTGCACATACATATTACATACAAATATGCACAATATATACACACATCATACACAGATATAAAGAAATGCACATTACCTATATGCATACATAGTACACACACACACACACACACACACACAAACACACACGATACGTACATCAAATCCTTAGGGATTTTATCAAATCCCTGATTTTATCATTTCCCTGCAACATATATATGATGTGTTTTTATGGTGGTGTCCATGTTGCTATGTTATGCTATGATTAGTGTGACCCTGTTACTTGAAAAAACCTTTTGACAAGTGCAGATATAGGTATAAACCTTGCGATGTGTGTTTTTTCTTCAAGATTTGTGTACCCCTTTAGTCCAGGGATATGCACATACATGCAGGAGTTCTACTATCCACTGCTCCATTATACTTGTGTGCATTGTGCCGGTGATAGATCTGTGTAGCAGGCAGATGTCCAGCTTTATGATTTTGCAATATGTGATGGATCCCCAACTCCCAAGCATAATAAGTTACACCAAAGAACACAAAATAAAGACACAACACATTGTAATCAGATGTCAAAGGCTCCCAATTTTATTTAAAATTACATGACACTGAAAATGGCAGACCCCCGACTCATGAAGAGTCACCCTCCAGCACTCAGGCGAGGAAAAAAACCCTGTGGGGGAAACCTCGAGGGAGCCATGGCTGGAGAGCTGCCCCTCCCCTGGGCTTAGAGGGTAATACCATACTATATATATAATAAACTTGATGTGAGAGAGATGTGGCTGCAATATCTGTCACCTTATTGATGGCCGGCGGATGTATCTCTTCTCCTTCACAGATCCAGGTCCACTGCTCAAAAAGATGGAGAATTGATAAAGAGGTAGTGTAAAGCAGACCACCCCTTTTCCCCTGCTAGAACCTCCAAATTACCTCAAGGGTAGGGGGCAGTAAATTAGTCAAGCTCAAGGTCCTCTGGCTCATCCAAGATGGCACTGATCAGGGCGCGGTGCATTGCTTTATGGAGCCTTCTTTATGACATAAGCGCTTGTCATCACAGTGCACGGTTGCCATGGGTACTGCAGGCAAACACATCTGAAGCATTAACCCATTAATGGCTGGCAATGCGCTTATTGGCAATACTGCAGAGGTCACTAAACACACTTGTGACCAAGCAAACAGCTTATGGTTAGGCCGCACTAAGAACATGGTTTGATGTTTCCCATAGCAACCAATCACAGCTCAGCTTTCGTTTCTCAAATTACTCTGGTAAAATAAAAGCTGAACTGTGATTGGTTGCCATGCGCAACTTAGACAGTCTAACTTGCCCATAGCAACCAATCAAAGCTCAGCTTAAATTTTATAAGAGCTTGTTAATATATGAAAGGTGAGCTGTTATTGGTTGCTATAGGCGAATCAGACTGTGTTTTGTCTCTGGCAGATTCAAAAGCTGCTCCAGTGCTGTAAAGCTTATGATGATGATGATGGTGATAATGATGATGAGAGACAGTAAGTGACCAGGTGAAAGGCCTGTGCAGCAGTGTTGGATGATTATATGTCATCCTGGAGCTGCCAGACAGGGACGCCCACCTCCTGTTTGGGGGCCCACCAAAAGGGTAGGGCCCACCGGGGGATTCCCCCGCTCCCCTGTGGGCCAGTCCGAGCCTGGTCATTTTTTTTTTTTTAACAGAGCCAGCCACATTTTCGCGAAAAAGTCTAGAGACCTCTTGTTAAAAAAGAAACCTAAACCATTAACCAACATCTCTAACACCCCTATCACCTTTCCCACTAGGTACTCACCACTAGATAGTACAAACAAATCACGGATATTCTCTGTGTGGTAGCCCCCTGATGATGTTGTAGCGGTGGGACGGCCGGTCAGTTGCTAGGAGGAAGTCTGATGCCACTACTTGTGGTGGATGGCCGAGATACAGCCGGACCTTTAGGTTTTTGTCACGTTACGCCAGTGCCTGGTGGGCACACACAGCAGGGCCCACCTGCTTTTTGAGTATAAGGCCGGTTGTACCCTTTTCCCCTGTGGTCGTTGTCCTGTCGGGTTGCTGCAGGGTCCCTTGGGATAGTGTAGTCAAAGGTGGTCAGAGCGGTGTAGTAACCCTCCCGAATAGTAGTAGGACTCGCCACCCACAGAAAGGGGACATGTCCCAAGGTTGAGGTGTAAGTGCTCTGCAGGTGGTAGCCAGTAATCACAGACACAGTAATAACGTTAACTTGCTTTACTCTTTGTAAATGTGCAGCAGGTAATACAACGAATCTTTAGGTACACTTGATAAATTTCCAATAAATACACATACATAGAATCACCAGATCTGTCGGAAAAGTGCTGAGTAGGATGTAGTAGAGTTGGTAAGGTTGTACTGAGGTAGTAGAGAGGAGGGTGCCATGAGATTCTCAACCCAATTAGTAATGTGCTCTGCCAGGAGGTTGGAGTGCTTAGAAGAATACTTGCAGAATAATAATAAGAAGAAATAACCTGTGCCTGCATTTTGACTTGTCTTATAGTCTTCACACTGCCTTCTACCCACTAGCTTTGGCTGAACCGTACTGATGAGTTACCTGGGATGAGCGTAATGGTTAGAGTTCCTAAGTACACCCACGCTTGATTCAGTCCTAAGTGATAGAATTGATAAGGGTTTGAGATGTGTAGCTGAATCCCTAGGCAATGTCCTATCTCCCAGTGTACTTGCACCCTTGGAGAGACACACCCTACCTAGGGTCATAGCAATTACAGATAGGCAGTTTACCCCGATGTAACATGAGTCCTGAGACCATCACTTCTACTGTTTATGTCTCCCATACACTGCACACATACACAGAAGAAGAGATCCCGCTCTCCACTATATTTATAGTATACCCTCAGAAGCAGAAGCAGCATGGAGGACATACCAAAAACATGTCAGCCAATTAAAATTTGGCCTGTTCCATGTTCTGATCTTTCGTAATGTATGGTAAATATAAGAAAATGTTATTACATGGATCTTTTGTGCTTGATATTATAATGATTCCCAGTATAAATATAATGTTATAGAAGCTCTTTAGGTAAAGTATCATGGTTCCCTATTTTCCTTTATATAATGGGCCCATTGCATTTTAACGATTCAACAAGGCCAATTGGTCTTTTTATGTTTCTTTTTTTTTGTATCTGTTCTCAGTAGGCTATGCCTCACGTCTATCCAAGCCATTCACTATATGACAGTCCCCACAGTGCGACACCATACGAGGACTTCATGCATATGCATCTCGGTAGCTGCTAAAGTGATTAGGTTGTTGGTAACCCAAGTTCACAGTAGTGTTTAATATAAGAGTATGACATTCAGCTGGTGCTTACAGAGCAAAAGGGACCCAGGCAGAAATGAGCCTGACTAAGGAAATTGGGACTCTCCCTTATGCAAATGGATCTCAAGAATTCACCAGCTGTGCAGTGTGTTCACATCTGTGCTCTAATGTATCCTCAGTAATTGTCACTTCCCACACTGGGTACACTCATCTCTTTGTTAATAAAAAAGCCTGCAATGAAGATTTGCATTGGCAAGCACCGCAGAGCGGCTACCCCCTGCTTCATTGTGGAGTCAATGCTGTTGAATAACTTGGCCCTATATGCAGCTATTGTCCTTTATTACAACACGTCCATGTGCTTGAGAACCTTGAATTGGAAAGGGGACAGGCCACCAGCTTTGCAGATAGCGATGCATTTCTATGGAAACAATGTTTTCCAGGTTTCAATGTTTTTTTTTCCCACTGAATACATCTACAGGTTGATTGCAAGCTCCTTGGGAGAGTGTATTGCTAAGGACATGTTCAGTATGTTTAGGCTTCTGCATTGGACAGTAATTGACTTTACATGGTTCCTGGAGCAGCAATGTGGTGAAACAACAAGGGAGCCAGCTCTAGGTCTCTCTCTCACAGCAGGAAATCCCAGCAAATGAAGCCAATCAGATACCTATATATTAGATTATTCTTTCTATATGAGGCCTAAGGAAACTCCTTTCTGTTTCTTATCACCTTGCACATTAAAGCAGATGCCACCAACAAATACTTCTCTACCTAAAATCCTGAATCCATCATATTATAGTATTCTGGCCATATTAACACAAAATTATACCATTTAAAAAAAATTGTTAGCTCTTTATTGGGCTCAGAGCTACAGACATGAGCAGATAACAGATGGGGAGATAAAACTTATGATTCCTGTCTTTAAGCTGATGGCTGTTTGCAAAGCTATAAAATCATGTTTTCCCTGTGCTGAGCTGCTGCATGCATTCCTACTCTCTCTCCCATCTTTCTTAATCCTGATTGATTGATGTACAAGGTTTAGTCCTGGAAGCAAATCATGTAGGGGTGGGAAAGGGAGGGTGTGTGTATACTGCAGCTCAGTCCGGCCTCTGTGACTCTTAAGCTTATATGGTAAACATGATTCATTTATAACTGTACATATCAGCTAAGAAACAAGTATTATTTGTTTGTATCTCCCTATCTGCCCATGTCTGCAGCTCTGAGCTGATGGAATATGAATATTATTAGAAACAGTGGCAACATATTCACAAATTGCATATAAAGGGGGCATTTTTATCTGATGTATCAAAAAACAATATGTCCTGATGTAAAATATTCACAAATATATCAAGGGTGATGATACAGCAGCTAAACAGGGCTGTAAATAAGCCCATGACTGGATAGGGCTAGTTATTAGGCTAGTTATCCTTGGCATACATTTTACTTTCCATAGTCCTTTCCAGCTCTGCAGTCTTTTTGTTAATACACAAATGATGCTCAAGTGCCCTGGAGGTGTTTCCCTGCATGCAGGGGCGCCGCAATCATGAGGCGACCTGAATCGTCTGCCTCAGGCGGCGCCACTAGCTGTCACCATGGGGGCGGCATTCAGTGGCAGATTATAATATGAGCGGTTCGGGCGGCCGCCCACATTATAATCCGCCACTGACTGTACCCAGGGCCGCTTTAACCAGAGGGCACATGGTGCACGTGCACCGGGCCCACTGGTTAAAGGGGCCCCCCCGAGCAGGCCGGCCGTTGCTATGTGCGACCAGTGCGGTCGCACAGGGCTCCGGCCACCAGCCTGTCAGGGGGGAGCGCCATGGATGGGTAATCTACTTACCCCTCCATGGCGCCCCCTGCAGGGCCCCCCCGTCCGCCGCTGCCCCCGTCCGCTGCTGCTGCGGCGCTTCAGCGCTGCAGCAGCAGCGACACTGACAGAGAGAGAGCCATTGGCTCCCACCCTGTCAGTCACTCACTCTTGTGGCCGCACTTCCTGCGGTCACAAGAGGCCGCGCTCTCCCTCTAGCGCCCGACGTCACTGGAGCGTCGGCGCGAGGGTAAGGGGAGTGCAGCCTCTTGTGACTGCAGGAAGTGCGGCCACAAGAGGGAAGGGAAGAGGAACGCGTGGACCCAGGTGAGTAACAGTGTTTGTTTTTTTCAATGTTATATGGGAGGGGGAGCTATATACTACGGGGGGGGGGGGGGGGGGGGGGGGTGGCGGGGGGGGGCACAGGGGGCTATATACTATTGGGGAGCACAGGGGGCTATATACTATGGGGGAGAACAGGGGGCTATATACTATGGGGGAGAACGGGGGCTATATACTATTGGGGAGCACAGGGGAGCTATATACTATGGGGGAGCACAGGGGGCTATATACTATTGGGGAGCACAGGGGGCTATATACTATGGGGGAGCACAGGGGGCTATATACTATGGGGGAGAACAGGGGGCTATATACTATGGGGGAGAACGGGGGCTATATACTATTGGGGAGCACAGGGGAGCTATATACTATGGGGGAGCACAGGGGGCTATATACTATTGGGGAGCACAGGGGAGCTATATACTACTGGGGAGCACAGGGGGCTATATACTATTGGGGAGCACAGGGGAGCTATATACTATGGGGGAGAACAGGGGGCTATATACTATGGGGGAGAACGGGGGCTATATACTATGGGGGAGAACGGGGGCTATATACTATTGGGGAGCACAGGGGGGCTATAAACTATGGGGGAGAACGGGGGCTATATACTATTGGGGAGCACAGGGGGCTATATACTATGGGGGAGCACAGGGGAGCTATATACTATGGGGGAGCACAGGGGAGCTATATACTATGGGGAGCACAGGGGGCTATATACTATGGGGGAGAACAGGGGGCTATATACTATGGGGGAGAACGGGGGCTATATACTATTGGGGAGCACAGGGGGGCTATATACTATGGGGGAGAACGGGGGCTATATACTATTGGGGAGCACAGGGGGGCTATATACTATGGGGGAGAACGGGGGCTATATACTATGGGGGAGCACAGGGGGCTATATACTATGGGGGAGCACAGGGGAGCTATATACTATGGGGGAGCACAGGGGGCTATACACTATGGGGGAGCACAGGGGAGCTATATACTATTGGGGAGCACAGGGGAGCTATATACTATTGGGAAGCACAGGGGGCTATATACTATGGGGAGCACAGGGGGCTATATACTATGGGGGAGCACAGGGGGCTATATACTATGGGGGAGCACAGGGGGCTATATACTATGGGGGAGCACAGGGGGTTATATACTATTGGGGAGCACAGGTTAGCTATATACTATTGGGGAGCACAGGGGCTATATACTATTGGGGAGCACAGGGGAGCTATATACTATTGGGGAGCACAGGGGTCTATATACTATGGGGGAGAGCACAGGGGGCTATATATTATGGAGAGCACAGGGGGGCTATATACTATTGAGGGGGAGCACAGGGGGGCTATATACTATTGGGGGAGAGCACAGGGGGGCTATATACTATTGTGGGAGAGCACAGGGGGGCTATATACTATTGGGGGAGAGCACAGGGGGCTATATACTATTGTGGGAGAGCACAGGGGGGCTATATACTATTGTGGGAGAGCACAGGGGGGCTATATACTATTGTGGGAGAGCATAGGGGGGCTATATACTATTGGGGGAGAGCACAGGGGGGCTATATACTATTGTGGGTGAGCACAGGGGGCTATATACTACTGGGGAGAGTGCACAGGGGGGCTATATACTAATGGGGGAGCGCACAGGAGGGCTGTATATAACTGGAGGAGCACATGAGGGTCTATATACTACAGGGACACCTTAAAACTATGGAGGCACAGAGGGGTGTAACTATGTAGGGGTACAGAGGGGTGTAACTACTGTATAGGGGTACAAGGGACCTAACTACTGTATGTGTTGGAGCCTAAAATATTTGTCTGGCAGATTCTGGAGAGAAGATTCACAGCCAGGAGAAGACTTCAAGGTGGCCCACGCTGGATGGAGAGAAAAAGAAAAGGTGACAGACTCTGATCGGAGAAGACGCCTCCGGTGAGTCACTGGATGTAACTGCACTCTGTTATAGGGTTGTAGTGTTAGGGGTCATGATATGGCGGTATTATGTAATGGTATCAATGGTGATATCTTTCTGTTTTGTTTAGTGCAGTTTTTATGTAATATGTAATCACTGAATGGTGGAAATAGTGTTATAAGGTAACTACTGTATGTATTGGGGCTCTTGATACAGTGTGGGGGCAAATTCAGTACATTATACAATGTGCAGAAAGGTAAGGGGGGGGCCACTCTTGAGGGCTGTGCACTGGGCCCACCAATGTATTAAAACGGCCCTGACTGTACCATGTACTGGAGCCCCCCCGCCCCCGGGCAGTATCTGTAATGAGATGCTGTGAGCGGGGGAGACTGTATTCATAAGCGCCGCGCTGTACTAAATCAGCCGCGCGGTGCTGATACTACAGCGCGGCGCTTATGAATACAGTCTCCCCCGCTCACAGCATCTCATTACAGATACTTCCCGGGGGCGGGGGGGCTCCAGTACATGCATTCCACGTCCGTGATCCGTCAGGATCACGGAACGTGGGAATGCAGCCTTAGTCCCCCGGCTGATGTGCGGCTGCCCGGGGTGTCCCGTCCTGTCCCCGGCAGCGCGCGCATCAGAGAGCTCCCCGTGCGCCGGAAGTCACAGGCACAGGCGCACGGGGAGCTCTGTGATGCGCGCGCTGCCGGGGACAGGACGGGACACCCCGGGCAGCCGCACATCAGCCGGGACCAGACCAGAGAGGCTCGACGGGGGAACGGAGGGCAGGTGAGTTGTGTGCTGTTTTTTGTTTTTGTTTTATCTGCTGTGCAGGGGGGGGGGGGGAGAGGGGGACCATCTATAAGGTAGGGGGGGAAGGGGGCCATCTATAAGGGAGGGGGGAAAGAGGGGGACGATCTATAAGGGAGGGGGGAAAGAGGGGGACGATCTATAAGGGGGGGGGGGGATCATCTATAAGGGAGGGGGAGAGGGAAGAGGGGGACCATCTATAGGGGGGGGCATCTATAAGGGAGGGGGGAAAGAGGGGGACCATCTATAAGGGGGGGGCCATCTATAAGGGAGGGGGGAAAGAGGGGGACCATCTATAAGGGAGGGGCGGGAGGGGGACCGTCTATAAGGGGGGGGGAAGAGGGGGACCATGTATAAGGGGGAGAGGGGGACCATCTATAAGGGAGGGGGAAAGAGGGGGACCATCTATAAGGGGGCATCTATAAGGGAGGGGGGAGAGGGGGACCATGTATAAGGGGGGGAGGGGGACCATCTATAAGGGAGAGGGGACCATCTATAAGGGAGGGGGAGAGAGGGAAGAGGGGGACCATCTATAAGGGGGGGGGGAAGAGGGGGACCATCTATAAGGGGGGGGAGAGGGGGACCATCTATAAGGGGGGGAGAGAGGGAAGAGGGGGACCAACTATAAGGGGGGGGGAAGAGGGGGACCATCTATAAGGGGGGAAGAGGGGGACCATCTATAAGGGAGGGGAAAGAGGGGGACCATCTATAAGGGAGGGGGGAGAGGGGGACCATCTATAAGGGAGGGGGGAGAGGGGGCAGTAGTGGATTATAATGTGGGCGGATTGACGGGGGGGGGCGTCATTCTATAGTTCGCCTCGGGCAGCAGAGAGGCTAGAATCACCCCTGCCTGCATGGCAAGAGGCCAGGATTGGCCTCTTATTCACTCAGGGTGTGTGTGTGTGTGTGTGTGTGTGTGTGTGTGTGTGTGTGTGTGGGCGTATGTATGTGATCATGGAGATCATGAGTAAGAGGCTAACCCTGGGCTCTTGCCGTGTTGGGGAACACCCCCCAGACACTTGAGCCTACTATGGAAGTAACACAACGGTATGCCCAGGATCCTGATGAGAAGCCCTATCTAGCAATGGGCTATTTATTGTTATCTCTGTTTATCTGTTGATAGGTGTGTTTTAATGTTAACCTGTCGACAGGATTGGCCAACCATCTAATGGATATGGAGGCCTTCTGATTTTCCACAATGGTGGATGTCAGCAGAGAAAAGGATCAGGACTTTTAGATTTCAACTGCTCAATGCTTCCATCATCAGGGGAGAGATGTAATTATTAGGGGTATCTCACGGCAGATTCTCCCCATTCAGAACACATGCAGGCTCAGCTGAGGTGAGTGTATATGTGCATGGAGGGATCTGGAGAAATAGCTGTAATGTTGACAGCTGTCCAAATTGTATGGCTTGTTTAACACATATTAGTGGTTAAGCTTGGTATCCTTTGGATGTTCCCTGCTCTTCAGAACCCTTTCAACCTTTTAGCCCAATGGGTTTTTGGACTGAATCAGAAACCTGATGCCTTATGAAGTTCTTCCTTTCTTTTCCTCTTTTCCAGCTTATGGCCATGTTCAAATGGCGTAAGACACCGGTTGTTCTGTGACCCGGCCGTGTCACGGAACAGCCGGTGTCTGAGAAGACAGCTTCACCTGAATTCGGATGCGAATCCCTGCTGCACACAATGGAGTGTGCGGACCGAGCCTCACGCTCCATTGTGTGAACTGACAGATTCTCTGCAGCCGCTATTCAATGAATGACGTTTTAGTTTTTTTACAGGGCCGATATGTACATATTGGGGAAGATTTATCATACATGGTGTAAAGTGAAACTGGCTCAGTTGCCCCTAGCAACCAATCAGATTCCACCTTTCATTCCTCACAGGTGGAAACTGATTGGTTGCTAGGGGTGACTGAGCCAGTTTCACTTTACACCATGTTTGATAAATCTCCCCCTATGTGTATAAACTCTGGCTGGGATTCCCTCTAGCTGCAGCACAATGTAAATAAAGTATTAATCACGGCCGTGTTGCAACATGGCAACAACGGCCATGATTAATACTTTACTTACGTTGTGTGAACATGGCCTATAACCGCATGTTGTTCTTGTCTATTTCCTGTTCTGTCCTCTTCCTTCTGGTAGCGGTATGCTTGCACAATGCTGGGGGAATTACAAAGCCACCTACTATTCCAGCCTAACCTGCTACTTGGCATCAACCCTTTGTTATGTTTCCAACATAAGACTTAATTTATCCCATGGTTTTGCTACTGTTTGCATATTTCCTTTATTTGCTTCCTTATAACTAACCATACAGTAACATCAGCCATATCACTATAATTTTAGCCATATAACCACATCAAGATGCGACGGGGGATTAATGCAAGAAATGGTAATTGTTAGACAAAATCTTTTTTTAATGCAAATATTTTAGAATATGTCTCCTGGCCTACGACATGTATAAGGAAAACAAATGGCACCCGATCACTCATCACTACCAGCATTACAGGGTTAGGGAGGATACACATGCTGTAATTCCATTGTCTCACCTGTCTTCTTATCCCTTATAGATCTCTCTAGCACTGAAGGATATGCTGTACTTAGCTTTTACGCACGGCCTCTAGTGTCTCCAGTGATCAATAGATCCTATATATGTTACAGCAACATAACACTAATGCAAAAGAATCTATCACTCTATAAAAACAGCAGAGTATATAATACTGAAATAAGATGCCATGTATAAAATTGTCACCATAATGTCTGCGTTCTATCTGGGTCAAGGAAGAGATGTCTTTCTAGGATCCCTTGGGCTTCTTCCTCATTCATTCAGCTGGAATCATACAAAGAAATATCACAGACTATTCCCCTAGGATGCATCCTTCTGAAATGTGCATGGCGGCTGTATTATTCACCGTTAGTAAAGGTCCATGCGGCTACGATAACTATTCGTATTGATTCTCCCACAACCATGGACCCTTGGCTTGGACGACCGTGCATGGGTTTCTAATAGGGAGGGAAAAGAAAGTATCTGCTTATCTCTTGGAAGAATGAAAGGATTAGGAATTGGAATCAGGAGAAGTGTCAGGAGGCTTCCATACACACTGAATAGTAGGCTAGTCCTTACAAATATTAGTGGGTTTGGTATCGTGTCTAAGGGCCCTATTACACGGCACAATGATCTGCCAATTTAGGCCGATTCCGCAGATTATCGCTACGTGTAGTAAAGATGATCATCAGCTGATCGTGCGTTTTGGTCCTGACCTAAAATCATTGGGCACCAGCCTCGCAACGATACATGTAATAGCGACACGCTGTTGATGGCTGATGAATCTGTAATGAAAATAATAAAGTATATACTGTACATACCTTTCCACGCTCCCCAGTGCCTGCTCCCTGGTGTCTTCCTGGCTTCTCTCTGCTCCCCACAGTGGCCGGTGGAATTTCAGATCCGGTCTCTGATGTAACAGACCACTCAGCCAATCACTAGCCAACAGGCTCTGCGGCCTGTCACTTTAGAGAGTGGCTCTGCAGTTCTTGCTGCGGCTGCAGGGATTGGGCAGAAGCCAGGAAGACACCGGGGAGTGGGTAGAAGCATCAGGGAGCATGCGTGGAAAGGTATGTATATACTTTATTATTTTACGCTAAAGGCAAGAGCTGCACGGACATCACTAATGATATATATTCAGCCCTTGCTACACGAGGGTCGAGCCATGTAATAGGCTCAGTAAGCAAGGGCCGATCTACCAATGGTAGATATTTATATAATGAAGTGGATTTTATGATTTAAATGACCCTATGTTGTTTATCCTAAAAGGGATTTTCTGATCAGGACTCAACAACGACAACAGTATGGTTGAAGGTGACCTGTCCACTGGTGACAAAAGACCTCCAGCTAACATGGAGTTTTCCCATCTGCATTCTTGATCTGGAGACAACAAACAGCATGGGACAACTTATTCATACCCGGTAGGCAACAGATAATTTACACCTGGTGATTATGGCTACCATTCATCTTGTTAGACTATAGTAATAGTTAATGTGTAAGCCCAGCACAAGAAGTACAGAGCACAGTGACATAGTATTAAAGGACTTTATAGACTGCTGCTCATTCAATGGAAAATGGAGTTCTCTAAGCTGTAGCTGTAGGCCACCTTATGAGTATTAGGACTATAAGGCTAGAAGATGCGTTGTATGTATAATTATGTATGTAGATGTATCTTTACAATATCGCTCGGCATCAGTCTTGCTTTTGAGTGAATAGACTGCCTGGTAAGTTCTTCTTGGGTCTGAATCTGTCCTGGAGCCTTCTGTCCGCCTAGTCCTGGACGGTGCTGATGGCTGATCATTGGTGGAAAGCACA
Source organism: Dendropsophus ebraccatus (assembly GCF_027789765.1). Taxonomy (NCBI): domain Eukaryota; kingdom Metazoa; phylum Chordata; class Amphibia; order Anura; family Hylidae; genus Dendropsophus; species Dendropsophus ebraccatus. The sequence goes on along the minus strand of NC_091459.1, from coordinate 115,058,957 downwards.
GCCCCAAGATTTTCCTTGCAAAAACTTTTCAAGAAACGATAACGTCTGTGTTCTCCGGCAAGAAAAACTCTCTGTAAAATACAACAAAATAGCAATTTCTAATATTGGGTCCACATTAAGTATTTGCAAGGCCCTTATCCTTACCTTCACGGTGGATTTGGCCAGGAACTGGATGAGTACCCCGCCATTGTGATGGATCCTATAAAAGCACAGTTTAATGTAGATAATCAATGAGAGGGCACATAGTGCAGCCCGGGGTGGTGCAGGCCACCATAATAGGGTTTGTAGGGCCAAATAGAGCAGGGGGTATTAGTAAGTTTATTAGGTGAGGTCTGAGTGTAGTGAGAAGAGTAGGAGAGGATGAGGGAATGATGGAGCTGTCTTACAGGGCTTGGGGGGGAGCAGGAGGATGAGGGGCATCCTTTTCTTTCTCCTAGGACTGCAGGCAGCCTGTCCATCCATCCTCCCTGGTGTTGTGGACAATAATGCTGGATGACAGAGGGCTCTGAAGTAGAGACCATGGCAGCCTGGCAGTAGGGGGACTTGCAGGACTCCTCTAAAAAAGGGTCTGTCAGAGGTATGGTATTTGGTTATTATTAGAGATGAGTGAACCTGGAGCATGCTCGAGTCGATCCGAACCTGAACTTTCGGCATTTGATTAGCGGTGGTTGCTGAACTTGGATAAAGCCCTAAGGCTATGTGGAAATCATGGATATAGACATTGGCTGTATCCATGTTTTCCAGACAACCTTAGAGCTTTATCCAAGTTCAGCAGCCCCCGCTAATCAAATTCCGAACATTCGGGTTTGGATCGACTTGAACCCGAACCTGGTTCGCTCATCTCTATTAATTATAGATCCTGCTATAGACAGTACTGGGACAGGTCTTTGGGGTCTATGGTTTGTCTTATATCAGTGCCACAGGAATATTTTTCACCTTTCGAATTAGGGTGCATCTTGGGGGCAGTACACCTGGCATTTCCTTGCCTGACCTCCCTAGTATTTGTATATTGTTTAAATGTTTATAAATATATATGTTATTGCTATGCTCCAAACTACCAAAAAATAAAGAAAAATAAAGAAAACTGGCCAATGTGATGAAACTAAATATAACACTGATGATGTGTTATGGCCCCTATTAAAGGGGTTATCCAGCGAAAATCCTTTTCTTTCAAATTTGTAATTTATTTGTAATTTAGTACTTATTACTTTATTACTTATCAGCTGCTGTATGTCTTGCATAAAATATTGTTTTCTTTTCCGTCTGACTCAGTGCTCCCTGCTGCCACCTCTGTCCATGTCAGGAACTGTCTAGAGCAGGACAGGCTTTCTATGCAGATTTGCTTCTGCTCTGGACAGTACCTGATACGGACAGAGATGTCAGCAGTGAGCACTGTGTCAGACTGGAAAGAATACATCACTTACTGCAGGACATACAGCAGTTGATAAGTATGGGAAGGCTTGAGATTTTTAAATAAGTAAATTACAAATCTATATAAATTTCTGAAACCAGTTCATTTGAAAGAAAAAGATTTTCGCCAGAGTACCCCTTTAACATTAGCCTTTGACTCCGCAACAATCTTTTTGCCCAGCTAACCTGAGCTCCTGTTGGAATGACATTTGTAGAAGGTGGATGTGTCGCTTGCAGTTAGCTTTACATAAACATCTCACATAACTAGACAACCATTGTACAGTTACTTTGATTCTTCAAGTGTATACATTTCATGCTGACAAGGAATGTAAATGGATCAGTGCTACATGTGATACCGATCTGGGTTATGCCACACCTAGAACACAGCACTGTCAGTAGGGCGTGTCGTAGAAGACTCAAACATAATACATTCAACTGTATCTATGGCTAATGTGAAAACACCAGGTGCATCGCTGCCGGTTAAAATTTCCATTTACTTTACCTGAGGCTGCTATTGAAACATGCACTGCGGTGCGTCACTTGGAGATGTTTAAAGTAGGTGGAAGGGTTCCTTTCCAAACCACACTGACCCAAGGAATGTTCAGTGGGAGACAGAGGCTCGGTAGTCATCGCTTTGTGTAACAAAGGATTTTTCCTATTGTGGTATTCTTTGCCGTTTACAGGGGTTCCGCCTGTATCAAGGAGGAGACGAGCCATCGGGACAAACATTTGTAGAGATGAGCTTTCTGCGTGCTGTATCATTCTATTGGATCTGTGCTCTGGGTATAGTGTTATACTGTATGTCATCAATTCATGTTAATTCAGATCTTAAAGGGTACTGAAGACAGAAAGTTATATAAATTTGTAAATTACTTTTATTAAAAAAAAAATACTTGTCTTCCACTACTTATCGGCTGCTGTATGTCCTGCAGGAAGTGGTGTATTCTTTCTAGCCTGACACAGAGCTCTCTGTTGCCTCCTCCTGTTGCAAAGTTGTAACAAATCCCAATAGAAAACCTTTCCTGCCGTGGACAGTTCCTGATGTGGGCAGAGGTGGCAGCAGAGAGCACTGTGTCAGACTGGAAACTAATTTATTTAAAAACTTTTTTTTCTAGAGTACCTCCTTAAATAAATACTTATTAGAGATCCAACATTATCCTCCCTCCATTATATAGGCCATACGTTAGATTGAACCATCCAGGCTATTCTGTGGGCCTCACCATCCAGGCTAATTCTACTGGCTGGCAGGGCAACTGAATCCAACTACTGATATTTACTGGCCCACCAGGACATTGGATCGTCTTTATAACCCAAACAGTGCCTAATTGCAGCCCATCACCCCTCATCCCTGTACAGGTATCCCATACCAGGCGGGCTTTTCATCTACAACCCAGGTAAACTTCTCGGCACTAACCCTTCAGTTCATATTACTTCAGTAGTAGCCTACAGGGTCCTACATGGGACATTCTAATCCATACTCCATACCCAGAATGTTCTAGCCCCAGAATAATAGGGAGCTCTAAATTATTACCTGTTCCATTGCACTCCAGGTCTCCTACTTTACTTAAAGGGATTATCCAGCGCTACAAAAACATGGCCACTTTTCCCCCTCTCTTGTTTCCAGGTCAGGTGTGGTTTGCAATTAAGCTCCATTTACTTCAATAGAACTGAGTTTGAAACCCCACCCAATCTGGAAAAAAGAGAGGGGGAAAAGTGGCCATGTTTTTGTAGTGCTGGATAACCCCTTTAATTGCTGCCAAATCTTTCCATCTCCATGCTTCCAGAGATTCCTTACACTTGGAATGATGGCATTGGTGTCACCACATGGGTCATCCTTATGGCACCAGGTTCTTCTAGTCCAGGGGTGTCAAACTTGCGGCCCTCCAGCTGTTGCAAAACTACATTTCCCATCCCAAGTATATTTTTGCAACAGCCAGAGAGCTGCAGTTTGACACCTGTGATCTAGGGCCTTTGCCAGTACATGCACCTCCCCTTAGCACTTAAAGTGACACTGTCACCCCCTTTGTGCATTCTGACATCTCTACACAGGTGTAAAGGGTAAATTTAGAGTTTTTCATACCTTATTTTATATCATATGTCGTGGTGCTTGCTCAAGTAAAAAGTGATCTTTTATCAACTGCAGACTCGCGGCAATAGCGCCACTTAACCCTGCCCACCGCACCACCATTAACCCCGCCCCTTGACGCCCATTGGTGGGCCTACCTAGAGGGGGTGGGGGCTAGACCTTTAGGCCAGCCGCTTCCAATGGCCGACGAGGTTGCCCACTCACAAAAACGAGGTGATGGTGTCACTTTAACACAGGAGACTATGATTTCTTCTTTCACCTGCAATCCACCATGGCAGTGTGCCAAGGATTGCAGTCCATTGTCAAGTAAAGTTGACATACGTACAATACACAAACACCATATACATTCATTCATTCATATATACATAACTACAAGGACAAAATGAATACAAGTATCACTCAGCAGTCTCCTAGATGACTTTTAAGAGGTTTTTAAAGTGACAGACAACTATTTATAAAAGCTGTATAGTTCTTGCAGGGGAGGATATACAGTTATTCCTCTTATATTGTATTGTATAGAAGCCCTTACCCCAGTGCAATTGTCACTTCCCTTCTCTTCTTCATATAAAACACATTACTAAGATAGGAGAGAGATTCGTAACTTAAAGGAAACCTGTCACCATGAAAATGCTACCTAAGCTATCAGCATCATGATAGCTCATGTTAAGAGCTGATCAGATTGATTTATATCTTTATGGGAAAAGATTCAACATAACTTGTAATTTGATTGAAATCTCTGATCTTTCCATGCTAAAGTGTCCAGCTCATTGAGTGGCCCCGCCCACTGGACTCCTTAACATAGAAGGAGGAAGGATTTCAATGTTTTTACATGTTACAAGTTATACTGAATCTTTTCCCTAAAAGTTATATATCAATCTGCCTAGTTCTTCCTGCTCTATAACATGATGACCATAGCTTTTTCATGGTGATGTCTTCCCTTTAGAAAAATTCAATATTTTTAAGTTTAACAAAGGAATTTGTACGGCGCCACTGATTCCTCACTACATGCAGATATTTTTTTATATCATAGGTAAATGTATTGTTTATAGAACTGTAATATCTTTCAGTGGGACGTGACAGAGGTTACATTGTGCCAGTTCAGATTGATTGCTACACCTATGAGTATCATAGGCGTGGCTCACCGGTACATCTGGTGGCTTCATTACCATCATCCTACATCTTACTTCATATCACCTGTCTATATAAATCAGGTTATTGTGTTCATTTCAAGTCATGGCATCATTATGTAATCTAGTTTACCATTCGGGTAATTCGCTGTTTCATAAAGCTACAACTAGTTAATTTGCAAGGCAGGGTTCATACCACTATTCTGTTGTCCGATGCAAGGATACACTGGCACCTTGTCAGAAGTGGGTGTTTAAGTATCTGTGTACGGACTGGCACAGACCCCAGACCCCCCTCATCACAGCCATGATTACAGTGAAAGATAACATTAATATATAGATAAGATGGAATCGAGCCATTCACACCTGCACAGGCCACAGAGCATGCAAAGAAAACTATCCTATAGATGTCAACAGGGTTCCCTTCAGTTTGTTATTCCCTATGTCCATGGGCTTGTTGTAATGCTGTAGTGTAAAGCATAGCTGTACATGCAGAGCAGAAACCTTAGGCAATATGGCTGCCCCATAATAATGTATAAAAAATGAAATGGAAATAAAATTACAATCAGAAAAAAGAAAAAGATTAGAAAAAAAGAACACATAACAGCACTGTATCTAGATCTAATATGTAAAAAAAATCTAGGTTACACATTCTCCTGAAAGGGGTTTTACCATGAAGATAAAATGGTCAAATCTGATGCATTATGTAAAATATAATATATATCCAATGTACAAGCATTTCTGAAAATCTCCCATATGAGAGATATAGACTTACTTATCCCCCTTGTGTCTGCTTAAAGGGGTTATCCAGCGCTACATAAACATGGCCACTTTTCCCCCTCTCTTGTCTCCAGATTGGGTGGGGTTTGGAACTCAGTTCCATTGACGTAAATGGAGCTTAATTGCAAACCACACCTGAACTGGTGACGAGAGAGGGGGAAAAGTATCCATGTTTTTGTAGCTCTAGATAACCCCTTTAAGTTAACCCTGTTGCTAAAGGTTCCAACCATTTTATGCCACTCACTGTAATGGTCAAGCATGCTCAGATCAGCTACATATTGCTTGGTGGTCTCTACTGTGTAAGCAAACAAGGTGAAATGTGGGAAAGTGTAATAACTGTTGCCTGGCAACATCAGGGAGGAAACCAGGAAGTGAACGGATCCTTGGGGGAGAAAAACAATACAGTATTGTGTGTTAATTTACCTAAAAACAGCACTCATTTGTATTACTTTACCTGTATGTATGTATGTCTGTGGTACACATCTTATTTTACTAACTTTGGCTTGGGAAAATAAATCCTTTAAGACTTGGTTTACATATATGTTGGGTGTTCTATTAAAAATGGCAGACGGACTAGTGCAACAAAAGAGAGCCTTAGGGTTTCCTCTAGGACCCTGAGCAATATATAGGTTACCCACTGTCTACTGAATACGTTACTTAGTCCCTATCAAGATTTATTTGCTGTGATCTTCTAACATTAGCCTTTGTACTATCTGTGATTATCTGTAGATAGTGGTTGATACTATTACGTGCTCACATATTGATTCTCTTGCACAGTATCATTTGTGTGCCCAGGTGCTCTCATTATCCTGACACCACTCCTTGATCACATGGCCATGACTCTCCTACCTAATCTTAGCCTTATTACATTGTGCATTACTAATGAACCACCTGAGCCTGGCTGATTGTTTTATTATGACTATTACACTCTTCTACTACGCTTTCATCTGTTACCAGCCATCTGACTCCTGAGTCAATTTCAGACTTGTATTTCCAGTTTGTGAGCAATGAGCCTCCTATTTCTTTCCCATTTCAATATTGACTTCCATTGAATTTATTGACGTTTGCTGGCCCAGCTGATCGATGTCAAGGCCGTGTGTCTGCTGAAATCTGCGACTCGTGTCATGAATTTGCTATGGGCTCCTAGAGCTCATCTGATAGAATTCCTTCATGGAATCGTATTTTGTATGTAGAATGGAGAATGAATGATTTGAAGTTGATAAGATGTAACTTGCAGCTTCTGGGCCCCAGTGAAGAATTTATAACAGGGCCCCTCCCTTCTGACACGCCTAACATAAAGCATTGGGTTCCTCATGGGCTATAGAGGGGCATGGGCTAGAGAGGGGCATTTTAAGTCTCTATTACACAGCCCGATTAAGAGGAGCAAGCGAGCGCTGCCCTGTCAGGTCCTGTCCTAGCTTGCTCCTTGTTCCCTGCTCCCTGCCGATACTATAACATGTGCCAACAGGGAGTGAGTAAGAGCAGAGGAAGAGGCATGAGGAGCTGCGGAGGGGCTGCCCGAGCGATCGTTGTGTTACACGGGGCAACAGCAGCAGATCGTTGCTATCTGCATTGTTAGTCTTTCAACATGTTGTAAAACAACGATCAGCCAACATTGCGCATATCGGCAGATTGTTGCCTTTTAACATTACTATTACACAGCAATTATTGTCCGTAACGGGCAATAATCGGCCGAATATGGCCGAAGAACGATTTGAGTAATAGGGTCTATTAGTTCTAGGTGTAATAAAAGTAGACACAATGGGGGAGATTTATCAAACATGGTGTAAAGTGAAACTTGCCCAGTTGGCCCTAGCAACCAATCAGATTCCACTTTTCATTCCTCAGACTCTTTGGAAAATGAAAGGTGGAATCTGATTGGTTGCTAGGGGCGACTGAGCCAGTTTCACTTACACCATGTTTGTTAAATCTCCCCCAATGTTTATTGTTATTATAAGTGGCCACTATATTACAAGATTGCCGCCTTTCCCCGCTCTGTCCCGAGGTAGGAATTTGTTTTGTGTCCAATTTGATGATTCATTTTAGATTTGAATCTTTATTGTTCATGGAAATTATGTACTTGAGCAGGAACTCCTATCAAAGGAAGTAATCTCTGCCCCTGTATAGTACAATGTTTGCCCGGTCCAGAAAATGAAGTGAGTGGAAACTGTGATGCATACAGCATCGCTACTTACCTCCGCACCGCCAGCTGTTGCAAAACTGCAATTCCCATCATGCCTGGACAGCCAAAGCTTTAGCTTTGGCTGTCCAGGCATGGTGGGAATTGTAGTTTTGCAACAGCTGAAAGGGCGGGAGGTTCCCCATCCCTAATCTAGGCATTCATTGGGTGAGTGAGTTGGTACATGTATCATGTATATTTGTTTATATTTTGGGTTGTTCCTCTAGTCGCTCTTGAGGGAAGATTGCTAAATATTTTTTCTGTTTTTGAAAAATTTTAATGAAAAGAATAAAAAAAAAAAAAAATCTTCCTCCATGTTTTAGATAGAATTTATATGGAGGTATCTGGTACCAACACAATGTGGAGAAACATAGAAAATATGCACGACCTCACAGAACTTCATTTTGTGCATCGGTATAGTGCCATATGGTATGGTACTTTTCATAGGGATCAGCCTAATAAGAAGCCAGAAGGTCTACGCAGAAAATCACCAGGCTCTTTCCTATCAAGTTACAATTTTCAGGATGTCTCTGAGATTATAATAGAGTAAGTGAAAATGCTGGTAAGACGTACATACTGGGGAAAATGAAATTCCCAGTTTCAATTAAAGGTGTACATTCGGCTGATACAGGTGTGGAATTAGGGCGATTACTTGCATCTCATCTAGGCAATATCCTTCCGCACCCCCAGGTCACCTCGTATGATTAGCTGCACCTGCGCTCCATGTAAGAGTGAAATTCTCATTTACAGCTCTGCAACCTGATTAGTTTTCCTCCACGATCACAGAGAAAATGACCTTTTAGTCAATTAACTCTTGGCCTTTCTAGTGAGAGTGCTAGACCGCGGTGTCACACGAGATGAAGTGGTCAGCTGGACTTATGCCCCCTCGGGGACTTCTCACAGCCCTAGGATGACGGTCAGCTGTTAATGAGGCTCAGGTGATAATGAGATTTCTAGTCTTACAGAATCAGGCCCGAGATTTACAGGATATTCAAGGTATGGAAAATTTTTAGAATTTTTTTTATTTTATAGAATTAAAATTGAATAGAAAAACCGAGATGATCCTGCTTACATTATTTTGACAGCTAGATAAAATTAATTATTAAGTCAGAAAGTAAGGTAAGGGTGTGCTCACATTTTTATAGGCATACTTTCAATTTATTTTTTTATTTATTTTTTGCGTTTAAAAAAAAAAATATTTTGAACTCTTTCTTAAGACTTTAAAAAGATATATTTTTGTCCCGTTATTTAAGGCAGCAAAAGTCTAAACTTGTTAAATTTTAGTCCAATCGCACTGCAGAAATAATAGAATAAAAAGTGATACTGTATCTTAGCATTAGCATATGCACCGACAAAAACCTATAGATTATAATTCAAAAAATGAGCCTTTACACAGCTCCTTAAGGTCCATTTACACAGACAGATTATCTGCCAAAGATTTGAAGCCAAAGCCAGGAATGGGTTTGAAAAGAGGCAAAATCGCAGTCTTTTCTTTATGACCTGTTCTCTGTTTATAGCCTGTTTCTGGCTTTGGCTTCAAATCTTTGGCAGATAATCTGTCAGATAATCTTTCTGTGTAAATGGACCCTTAGATGATCTCAGGAAATGGATGTAAGAAGTTATTTATGAGCGGTAGATTTTCTAAGACTGGCGGGTAGGCACGGAGGGGCAGTGAGGCTATAGTAATGCCCCTAGTGAACCAAAATAGGTAACATGCATATTTGTATTATTGTTATTTTACCAAAAGCAGCACTAGAACTTTAAAAAAGGCATGGGAATGTGTCACCGGGGCTAGCCTGCAATACCAGTAGATACCAGTAGATAGATTCCCTTTATCCAGCATGGACTGTGTAATGCTTCGTTTTACCTGTGGGGGTGCTGCAAAGGAACTGGACACTTGTAATAGGATTCCTACACTGTTTCATTATTTAAAGCGTGCCTGTCACTGAAAATAAATTCTTGACATGTCAAAAGTTATTGATCAGACTGAGTCTCTGAGACCCGCTCCGATCAGAATATATAGCTGGGGAAAGATCGCGGCAGTGTGCTGCAATCCTCGGCCAGCTGTGCAGGTGTCAATATTCCCCAGGGAAGTCTATAGGAAATTTGGACGTTATGAGCTGCTGGCCGGGAAGTGGATGGCGCTGCCACAATCTTTTCCCTGATTTATCTTCTGATCAGAGTGGGGCTCAGCAGTGACACCCCTCCTGATCAATAACTCTTGACATGTCTGATGATATATCAAAAGTAATTTTTAGCGACAGTGCCTATTTAAACATTCATATTGCCACATATTCTGGTTTAAACAGCACACAAACGGGATGTGCAGCAAACACCAAGTGTACAGCTCCGTTAAAGGGGTTGAAAAACATATCTTCTTTCTTCGAGAAACAGTGCCACACCTGTCCTAAGTTTGCATTGCAACTCAGTTTCATTAAAGTGAATAGAACCGAGTTGTAATACCAGAAACAACCTGAGGACATGGGTGGTGCTGTTTTTCTGGAAGAAAGCAGAAAGATTTTCCAATCCTGGATAACCCCTTTAAATGATTGAGTGTGTGATCATTTGCTCCTGACCATTGGGCTGTGTAAATGACCCTTTCAGTGGGGACTGATTGACTTGTGTATAGTCCATCGGGCAATAATCTGCCCATGTAAAAAGAGATTGTCCAAAGCAGGCGACTACTTTAATTTTCTCGCTTGACTGTTTAATAATTCGAAAGAGTCTACTGTGAGCTTCAAAAATGTCGGAAAAAAAGATTGGAAGACATATCCCTTCCTTTTAGGTAACAGGTATAATTTTTTATGCAAACACTGGCGTCCCGCAGTTTTAATTTATATTAGGACAGGAAAAATCTAACCTTTCACTCTGTTAGGAATTAAGAATGTGAAGCTTTGATTACAAGTTGTCTGGTAAATTCCAGACACGAGCTGTGATAAATTAGGTACCTGGAGAATCTTACTGTGTCTTTTTCATTAAGTTACATAGCTGTCTGGATATGTTTACTAACACATCCTACAGCCTGCGCTGGTGGAAATTCTAACTTTCAGAAGATGTATGACTAATGAGAGGAGAGAATGCAAAGGAAATACCCAAAAACAGTTGTATAGGAACAGTATATATTGTTGCACGCACCTATTAGAAATAATAGGGATAATGTTAGATTGGTCTAATGGCAGCGGCCAAAATTATCTATTTTTTCAATTACAAAAATCATCTAATATACTTTTCAAATTTTCAAATTAGAATGGATTGATGGAGAATAAGGCCCTTCCTTCCTTGTAATTTTCAGGTCCACTCATAACTCAATATAATATTGCCATACCACCACATAGTGTTAAAATAATATTACTATTTTGTAGTAACATCCATACCCATTCGGGTCGATATATTCGACCGATTATCAACCGTCACGGCCAATATTTGGCTGATAATCGCTTGGTATAATAGCTCCTGTTAAAAGGCCAACATGCTGAAACAAAAAATAGAATAGCCACATTGCTTCTCGGCCTTTTGGCTAAGATCAAGTGTTGTATCTGTTCTTATTAGTTTAATATCTGATACATCCCCTATCTGGGGACATATATTAAATGGATTTTTAGAACAGGGAGATGGAAAAAGAGCTTGCTCTATCCTCTCCAGACAGTGCTTCAAGGTTCAGTGCACCAAGAAAAAAAAAGAACGATATACTGTAGACAGGCTGCTGACCATCACTCACTTGCTCCTTCAGATCGGCCTGTGTAGGGCCTTTACTGTGTTCATTAGATTTCACCACACCCATCTGTTTCCCGTGCTGACTTTGTTCTTGGCTGCAGACGGTTAAGCTAGTTGTGACTGACAGTTCCTTCACCACTCATGTTCCTTCCTTCCCTGTCTTTTATCTGTGTGGTCTGGAGAGGGTGGGTCCAGTCATGCCCTGGACTGGGACTCTGACATCCTGCTGGCTCTCTGCTCAGTGCTTGCTATAAGTCTGTTTCGGATTTGGCTGGTGTTCACCTGGATTGTTATTTTAGATTTTCTGACCTCCCTTTTGTACTGTATTTGGCCACTTGGTTTTCTGATCCGTTTCTGTACAACCATTTTTCAGTGTTTATTTGTTTTGTCTCTGTGCTCACTTGGGCATAGGATCCTTCCACATGAACCAGTTGTCACCAACCACCTAAGGTCAGATGGGCAAGTAGGTAGGGAGAGCTGGGGGGTCTAGCGCTAGGGATCACTGTTGTTACTTTTTACCCTGGTCGTACATTCCTGTGCAAAAGGAAGCCTCGCCTCCTCCCTGCCGTGCCATGCTCACCCTGGCCGCCCATCAGGCAAGTGGGGGATACAGCTGGCGTACACCATGGAAAAGGGACAGTCTGTTCCTTTTCCATGGCATACACCTGGGGCACATTTTGATAAAGTCCTCCTTAGATCCCAATAGGCCAAAGCACAGACACAGTAGATTGATAGTAGAGTTCTCCAGGACCCTCCTTACTGCAAATAGGTTAAGGGTACGTTCACACGTACAAAATCCACAGCGGATTTCTCGCTGCGTATTCGTAGCGAGATCCGCTGCAGATCCCTGCAGACAAACTCGCAGCAGGATGCACATCCCGCTGTGAGTTTGTACGCAGCCTGCCCGCCTGAGAAATCCGCTGCGGATCCGGTACGTCCGGTCCATAGTCCATAGTGTGAAAGATCTTTACACATTACACATATAGTAAGGCCCCGGATTATCAAAACCTATAGACTCCTACCAAATCCCATACTGATGATAACCATCTCAACACAAATCATTTTTAGGTACCAAAAGATTTCCCCCTCTTAGTGTACAACCATTACATTATAACCCTGCGAGAAAAAAAAAACAGGTGGAACGAAAGTAATTACAGTAATAAATATCACAGCGACAGCTTCTTTTTCTTTTCCTCCTTACATTAATAATCTCTTTCCGCGACTGTGTCACATGTAGCGGTCACCAAATGTGTTAATTCTGCAGAGGAGGACTCGGAGCAGGTTACCATCACAGATGATCAAACAGATGAAACATATTCACTTAATCTGGCAGCACTGCGGTGATGTCAAATGTGTGTAAACCTACGCTTAAAATATGTGTATTTTGGCTCCAAACATTGTGTACTTGTTTTTCTCCGAGTATCCCCGCTATGCAATTAAAAACTGCGCCACAGTTGGTTCCCGGTTTATGACGTCTGCTTGATAAATAGCTTCTTCTTGCATCTTGATGGTTCATTATTTCAATCTTAATGCAGTACACTAGGCTATCGAGTGAAATCCTAAGCTAACACCCTCTCCGCTTGCTGGAAACTTTTGTCTGACATCGTCTATGGCTTTTTTTTTTATTTTTGCTTTTTTTTTTATTTCTTAGCAGCTGCTGGATTCATATTTTGTCAGATGAGAGAATCGGGGAAAATGAAATAGTGCTTGGTACATTATGGTGAACATTTTGTAAGTAGCAGAGGCTGTTTGTTACGAGATAGTCATAAAGATATTCTTTGCCTCGTTTTAAATCTTCTTCTGTTGCTTCATGATTTAACCAAACTATCGGATCTGGCATTAAATGTAGGAAGCGGTGCATACCTCTAAGAATGATTTAAATATGTGTGTTTTCCATTATTACTTGTAATAGAACATCTGTTGAAACAGAACAGCCTGTGGCCCTCCAGGACTCGCAAAGCAAGATAGAAATATCTCACTCGCTTTTTTTTTTTCTCATTGGTAAACAAATGTTAAGGCAATATGTGCTGTTTTTTATTTCACTTAAATTGCCAAGACGAGGATTCGATGAGAAAAAAAAAATACTTTATAAAAGTTGAGTTCGGTTGAACTTTTTGCCATTCATTACAACATTAAAGAGTGAGGTTTCCTAGAGGCCGTTCCGTATATTGGAATTTAATTGAATCGGATTGGCTACCTTCCAGCTTTGGCAGTCATGATGTCGCTGAAAGAAAGTGGCCATGTTTTTCTAATGTTAGATAAGCCCTTTAAGGGTTCTTTAACAAGGGCTGATTTTCGGTAATGATCGTTCTTAGGAAAGCACATTTATCACAGTCGAACCGTGTAAACAAGCGTTTGTTCATTGGCTGACTGGATCCTTTGTGCAGCCATATAAGTTATTTTAGGTCACATATCTCATTGTCTAAACAAATAATCTGCGGCTTATAACAATGCATTTAAATGGCTGCATGAACAATCAAACTATCAGTTGTGTGACCCTGTCATACGAATTATCGAGCCATATATATGATCAGTTAGGATTGTACTCAAATCAGGCCATGTCAAAGGGCCCTAGGAACCAGTCTCTGGCAGAGGTGCAGCAGGCCTTTTATGGTGCAATGTGTGCGGAGCGGGAGGTCGGCCCTTTAAGACTACTGAAGAGGAGGAGTTAGGGACCTATTAGACAGAGCTATAATATGCCGAATCGGGCATGTAATATAGACAACGATCAGCCAGTGAAAAGATCATCTGCTGATCGTTTCTTTAGGTCCAGACCTAGAATCATCGGTCACCGACCCCGCATCGCTACCTGTAATAGCAACGCGTAGCTGGCGGATGACAATTGAACAGACAGTTTACATCACCTCCTGACCAGTGATTGAGTGAGCAGCCTGTCAGCTCAGGAACCCACTCTGAAGCTGCAGCCACGGGACTGGGGAGGAAGCAGAGCTCAGGAAAAGACCTGGAACATGGACAGGTGATTTAACTGTTTGGGCAAGGGCTGCAAGGACATTGTTAACAATGTTTGTGGAGCCCTTGCTAAACAATTATTGGCCCGTGTAATAGGCCCGGTAAGGGGTCCAAGTGATTTAGTCAACAAATGGCAAGTCAAATTATGCTTATCTTACAGCAAGCTTAATATGACGAGTGCCGATTTGCTAGATCGGGGCTCGTTTACAGTACTAATTGGGCCGTCATTGGCCCATGAAATAGGACCTTTAGAATTAGCTCCTTTTCCTGGTGTGTTGCAGTCCAACATTGCTCCAAATGAGAGTAGAAACATAGCTCATTCAATGTGAGCAGAGTATACTGTCAGTAAAGTATACCAGTCACTTGCTGCCCAGACATAATAGGCCTAAATACAGGTAGCCTCAAAGTCTGTATAAGCCATAGAAGAAGTCTCATCATCTTGGAGTTTACTGGCTTATAAGAACCACTTGGATAGCAAGGACATCTGGAGTAGGATGTTGCTGAAGTTAAAGCGAATGTACCACTCAGAAATAGACTGGCACCATGCAAGGGAACCGAGCAGCGCTTCAAAAAAGGACTCTTCCACTGGCATCCCAGGTCTGTTCATGTGAAAAACTCCAAGCGATGTACCTAGTGGTACATTCACTTTAACCAATTAGCACTTTAGATTAAGGTTTGTTGCCTGAAACACCTGCACCCCTTACAATTGGACTGGAATATAGTAAGGGCAAATGGGGCAATTCTGTCTGGTCTTTGCAGAACATGTGTAGTAGGGTTCAAAACTGTATGGTCACTATATCAGATGCTTGTATTACATTGAGAAGTAACCAAAGAATATGGAAAGAATAAGATGTACAATGCTGGAATGAAATAGACCCCCCTGACTGTGGACACCTCCTTACTGCTAGTAGTAGCTGAAGGAATATCTGGTACACATGGAAATTGAGCTATATTTAGTGCCAATATAAGCTCCATATGATGCCAGAAACAACATGCAAAATTATATATTGTGCTAACTATAGAATGAAAAACCTTTTATTTCTAAGCCAAGAAAAATATGCCAACCTATAATTTCAGATGCCAAATATAATAATGCAGAAGCATCACATGCCAAACATAAAAGTACAATGTCACAAGTCATATACATTGGTGCTACGGAGTTCAAGAGAACATCATGTCATGTTTACCTAAGTATATAGGATGGTGGTAAAGACTTCATGTAATCAGGTATAATACCGCCATCTCTGATAATAAGTTTATCTTGTCTGATATATAAAAGAAAGTACATACTCACCCCATGTTTGGATAAGATATCCCATTTACCAGCTATACCAAGTTATGGTCCGACCATATAATCAGTATGGCCTAATAGGTTATATTTAAAGGGGATCTGTCAGCACCTGGGCTGGTCCTGAGGTGCTGACAGTGTAGTGTAAATGTATGTCCCCTATTGTATCTGATACTTTTCTTGAAGCTATCAGTGCTATAGATTTTCCACAATCTTGCCTTATACATTTGAAACGAGTTTCAATGAGGAGTAGCAGTGAGGCGTTTGTGCCGCACCTCACCACTACCTCCTCCTCCCTGTTTGCCATGCATATTAATTTTTGCCCAGCTTCCTGCTTCCTGGTGACATCATCTTCAGACGCACATGCGCCATTGCTGGCAGGGGCCGTGCGCCCACTTGCCAGTTCGCACTGAGGACCTGAAGCCAATGCCCTCAGTTGGTATGCACAGTGTGCCGCTCCTCCACTGTACTGCGCATGCACGATTCCAGGGCACAGCCCTTGCCAGCAACGGCACTTGCATGCCTGAAGATGACGTCACCAGAAAACAGGAGGCCGGGCCAAAATAAATATGCACGGCAAACAGGGAGGAGGTGGTGAGAAGTAGTGGTGAGGCTACTCCTCTTTGACACTTGTTCAAATGTATCCGGCAAGATTGTAGAGATTCTACAGCACCGATGGCTTTAAGATCAAGACCAGCACAGGTGCTGAAAGATTCCCTTAAAAAACTAAATAAAACATAAAGTATGCCAGAAGCCAATAACACAGTAACTTCAGATTAGGTTGACCTTTGTTTAACCATATGGCCTATGTTATGGCTAGGTATAGTCATGCTATCAGAACCTGGTCCTATTGGGAGATCTTCAGGTCCCCTGGTGAGCCAGTCCCTTCTGAGCATAGATACAACACCGATCTCCATAATTCTTTACTGCTTTCCCTGTCTATTCTAAAAAATGTTGGCATGTTGCAGAGACCCTCCAGCTGGGGAGAGAAGCTCTTAGCCATGTGCTTCCCTGGCGACAGGGGTCGGAATATTCAGACTCCTTCAATATCCTTATTGTTTTCTTCCAGAAAATAATAACCTGTCCTGGTCATGTGATCATGTGACGGCCACCGGTGCAGGACTAATTAGTGTTATGTGTATCACAGCCCCAGGGGCGCCGCAATCATGAGGCGACCTGAATCGTCTGCCTCAGGCGGCGCCACTAGCTGTCACCATGGGGGCGGCATTCAGTGGCAGATTATAATATGAGCGGTTCGGGCGGCCGCCCACATTATAATCCGCCACTGACTGTACCCAGGGCCGCTTTAACCAGAGGGCACATGGTGCACGTGCACCGGGCCCACTGGTTAAAGGGGCCCCCCCGAGCAGGCCGGCCGTTGCTATGTGCGACCAGTGCGGTCGCACAGGGCTCCGGCCACCAGCCTGTCAGGGGGGAGCGCCATGGATGGGTAATCTACTTACCCCTCCATGGCGCCCCCTGCAGGGCCCCCCCGTCCGCCGCTGCCCCCGTCCGCTGCTGCTGCGGCGCTTCAGCGCTGCAGCAGCAGCGACACTGACAGAGAGAGAGCCATTGGCTCCCTCCCTGTCAGTCACTCACTCTTGTGGCCGCACTTCCTGCGGTCACAAGAGGCCGCGCTCTCCCTCTAGCGCCCGACGTCACTGGAGCGTCGGCGCGAGGGTAAGGGGAGTGCAGCCTCTTGTGACTGCAGGAAGTGCGGCCACAAGAGGGAAGGGAAGAGGAACGCGTGGACCCAGGTGAGTAACAGTGTTTGTTTTTTTCAATGTTATATGGGAGGGGGAGCTATATACTACGGGGGGGGGGGGGGGGGGGGGGGTGGCGGGGGGGGGCACAGGGGGCTATATACTATTGGGGAGCACAGGGGGCTATATACTATGGGGGAGAACAGGGGGCTATATACTATGGGGGAGAACGGGGGCTATATACTATTGGGGAGCACAGGGGAGCTATATACTATGGGGGAGCACAGGGGGCTATATACTATTGGGGAGCACAGGGGGCTATATACTATGGGGGAGCACAGGGGGCTATATACTATGGGGGAGAACAGGGGGCTATATACTATGGGGGAGAACGGGGGCTATATACTATTGGGGAGCACAGGGGAGCTATATACTATGGGGGAGCACAGGGGGCTATATACTATTGGGGAGCACAGGGGAGCTATATACTACTGGGGAGCACAGGGGGCTATATACTATTGGGGAGCACAGGGGAGCTATATACTATGGGGGAGAACAGGGGGCTATATACTATGGGGGAGAACGGGGGCTATATACTATGGGGGAGAACGGGGGCTATATACTATTGGGGAGCACAGGGGGGCTATAAACTATGGGGGAGAACGGGGGCTATATACTATTGGGGAGCACAGGGGGCTATATACTATGGGGGAGCACAGGGGAGCTATATACTATGGGGGAGCACAGGGGAGCTATATACTATGGGGAGCACAGGGGGCTATATACTATGGGGGAGAACAGGGGGCTATATACTATGGGGGAGAACGGGGGCTATATACTATTGGGGAGCACAGGGGGGCTATATACTATGGGGGAGAACGGGGGCTATATACTATTGGGGAGCACAGGGGGGCTATATACTATGGGGGAGAACGGGGGCTATATACTATGGGGGAGCACAGGGGGCTATATACTATGGGGGAGCACAGGGGAGCTATATACTATGGGGGAGCACAGGGGGCTATACACTATGGGGGAGCACAGGGGAGCTATATACTATTGGGGAGCACAGGGGAGCTATATACTATTGGGAAGCACAGGGGGCTATATACTATGGGGAGCACAGGGGGCTATATACTATGGGGGAGCACAGGGGGCTATATACTATGGGGGAGCACAGGGGGCTATATACTATGGGGGAGCACAGGGGGTTATATACTATTGGGGAGCACAGGTTAGCTATATACTATTGGGGAGCACAGGGGCTATATACTATTGGGGAGCACAGGGGAGCTATATACTATTGGGGAGCACAGGGGTCTATATACTATGGGGGAGAGCACAGGGGGCTATATATTATGGAGAGCACAGGGGGGCTATATACTATTGAGGGGGAGCACAGGGGGGCTATATACTATTGGGGGAGAGCACAGGGGGGCTATATACTATTGTGGGAGAGCACAGGGGGGCTATATACTATTGGGGGAGAGCACAGGGGGCTATATACTATTGTGGGAGAGCACAGGGGGGCTATATACTATTGTGGGAGAGCACAGGGGGGCTATATACTATTGTGGGAGAGCATAGGGGGGCTATATACTATTGGGGGAGAGCACAGGGGGGCTATATACTATTGTGGGTGAGCACAGGGGGCTATATACTACTGGGGAGAGTGCACAGGGGGGCTATATACTACTGGGGGAGCGCACAGGAGGGCTGTATATAACTGGAGGAGCACATGAGGGTCTATATACTACAGGGACACCTTAAAACTATGGAGGCACAGAGGGGTGTAACTATGTAGGGGTACAGAGGGGTGTAACTACTGTATAGGGGTACAAGGGACCTAACTACTGTATGTGTTGGAGCCTAAAATATTTGTCTGGCAGATTCTGGAGAGAAGATTCACAGCCAGGAGAAGACTTCAAGGTGGCCCACGCTGGATGGAGAGAAAAAGAAAAGGTGACAGACTCTGATCGGAGAAGACGCCTCCGGTGAGTCACTGGATGTAACTGCACTCTGTTATAGGGTTGTAGTGTTAGGGGTCATGATATGGCGGTATTATGTAATGGTATCAATGGTGATATCTTTCTGTTTTGTTTAGTGCAGTTTTTATGTAATATGTAATCACTGAATGGTGGAAATAGTGTTATAAGGTAACTACTGTATGTATTGGGGCTCTTGATACAGTGTGGGGGCAAATTCAGTACATTATACAATGTGCAGAAAGGTAAGGGGGGGGCCACTCTTGAGGGCTGTGCACTGGGCCCACCAATGTATTAAAACGGCCCTGACTGTACCATGTACTGGAGCCCCCCCGCCCCCGGGCAGTATCTGTAATGAGATGCTGTGAGCGGGGGAGACTGTATTCATAAGCGCCGCGCTGTACTAAATCAGCCGCGCGGTGCTGATACTACAGCGCGGCGCTTATGAATACAGTCTCCCCCGCTCACAGCATCTCATTACAGATACTTCCCGGGGGCGGGGGGGCTCCAGTACATGCATTCCACGTCCGTGATCCGTCAGGATCACGGAACGTGGGAATGCAGCCTTAGTCCCCCGGCTGATGTGCGGCTGCCCGGGGTGTCCCGTCCTGTCCCCGGCAGCGCGCGCATCAGAGAGCTCCCCGTGCGCCGGAAGTCACAGGCACAGGCGCACGGGGAGCTCTGTGATGCGCGCGCTGCCGGGGACAGGACGGGACACCCCGGGCAGCCGCACATCAGCCGGGACCAGACCAGAGAGGCTCGACGGGGGAACGGAGGGCAGGTGAGTTGTGTGCTGTTTTTTGTTTTTGTTTTATCTGCTGTGCAGGGGGGGGGGGGAGAGGGGGACCATCTATAAGGTAGGGGGGGAAGGGGGCCATCTATAAGGGAGGGGGGAAAGAGGGGGACGATCTATAAGGGAGGGGGGAAAGAGGGGGACGATCTATAAGGGGGGGGGGGATCATCTATAAGGGAGGGGGAGAGGGAAGAGGGGGACCATCTATAGGGGGGGGCATCTATAAGGGAGGGGGGAAAGAGGGGGACCATCTATAAGGGGGGGGCCATCTATAAGGGAGGGGGGAAAGAGGGGGACCATCTATAAGGGAGGGGCGGGAGGGGGACCGTCTATAAGGGGGGGGGAAGAGGGGGACCATGTATAAGGGGGAGAGGGGGACCATCTATAAGGGAGGGGGAAAGAGGGGGACCATCTATAAGGGGGCATCTATAAGGGAGGGGGGAGAGGGGGACCATGTATAAGGGGGGGAGGGGGACCATCTATAAGGGAGAGGGGACCATCTATAAGGGAGGGGGAGAGAGGGAAGAGGGGGACCATCTATAAGGGGGGGGGGAAGAGGGGGACCATCTATAAGGGGGGGGAGAGGGGGACCATCTATAAGGGGGGGAGAGAGGGAAGAGGGGGACCAACTATAAGGGGGGGGGAAGAGGGGGACCATCTATAAGGGGGGAAGAGGGGGACCATCTATAAGGGAGGGGAAAGAGGGGGACCATCTATAAGGGAGGGGGGAGAGGGGGACCATCTATAAGGGAGGGGGGAGAGGGGGCAGTAGTGGATTATAATGTGGGCGGATTGACGGGGGGGGGCGTCATTCTATAGTTCGCCTCGGGCAGCAGAGAGGCTAGAATCACCCCTGCACAGCCCTGCCTCGCACCTGTGTGTCCATCACATGACCAAGGCAAATTATCACCCTCTTGAGGTAAACAATGAAGGTTTCTAATAAATTACTGCAAACAGAGATCCTGAGGTCCATGTAAAACTGTATAACTTTCCAGCACATAAAACAAAAAAAAAATTAAATGTTTTTGGAAAAATGGAATATGGAACAAGGCATAGTACTTACACTATGAAATTGATCTTTTATGTTGGTTTAAGTTGACATTTACAAAGTTCTTTGTTGTATACAGTATGTCGTTATACTGGCAGAAAGATATGACAATATACAACGGTGTGTTCTCAAGCCATACCTGTTCATAACATAAATTCAGTCTAAGGAATACTGTATATTTTGAGGGACCCAAAGACACAGGAGGCCATGCATGAGTCCCACAAAGATACACATATGCTCTAAAATGGATATACAGTTATGTGGGAATAGCTCCAGAATGACTTGTCTTTTATTCATGTAAACCTTATGTTGACAAGTGGGCGGTCCTACTTAATGACTGACGGCTATCTGTGTACACATGGGCATATAGAGACCGACAATCACTGTGTAGGACTGCCCACTTGACTACATAGCCATGAATGAGTAGATATTTACACAAATAAATGACTATATATATTATATACTCTCAGATTTAATTGGATTTTTAATGTGACAGGTTCCCTTTAAATACTGAATTTTGTTTCAATATTAAAACACTTTGCTGTTAGACATATAGGTAGTATAATATTTGTACAATGCGTTGCTATAAAGGAAGGCCTTTGATTTCCCTTAGAACATTTGATGCCATATTTGCCTTTGAACAGGCCATACACGTTCAGCTCTAAGAGCGGCTCCTTGCCCTTGAAAGTTAAGGTGCAAACAATTCTTTTCGCTAACGTCCATCTATAAACTTTTATGTCTTGACAGTTCAAAGGGCACAGTATGAGACAAGGTAATGTCCCATTTTGCAGCACACACCTGCTCCTCGGAGCCTCCTCGGCTAATGGCTGGTTACTGATAACAATCCCCTGTGTTCTGTGCCGAGCTGCACCTGTGGACCTGACTCACCTCTAAGGCCTAATCAGGTAATTAGCAGTTCTGCAGAAAGGAGAACACAGACAATGAGCAGGTCAGGCAGCAATGATGTATCGGGAGCCGGCGAAGGAACAGCCTGTAGGAGGATTACATTTAAGGGCTGATTATGTCAGCTCTCCCAGGCTCTCAGCTGCAAAACTTGTTGAAAAACACCATGTGAGTTTCAGAACCAGCATCATTTTCTTTCATCTCTATCAGACTCATCATCAACGGGAAGAAATAAATGTCACAAGATAAGCATAATGATAGCGACGGTTCAGACAGTCTCCATGGGTTATTTCCATCTATTCAGATTATGTGATTTTCTGAAGGAAATCTGATAAAAGAAAAACAGTTCTATGAAATAATCAGTCGACGCGGTGTAGATTGTACTCAGGGCATCGAGACTGCTTCGTATAATATTCAGTGTAATATCACGGAAAATCCTCTACAGATCAAAGTCTCTTCTTTTACCGCCTGGAGCAGAAAAATAGGGGGGTATGGGGCTTCTATTTAACTATATGTTAAGCTTAATTGAATTTAGGAACGTGGCAGAGCCTGAAAGGAGAAGTCCGGCGAAAATTTTTATTAAAGTATTGTATTGCTCCCCAAAAGTTATGCAAATCACCAATGTACACTTATTACGGGAAATGCTTATAAAGTGCTTTTTCCCTGCGCTTACTCCTGCATCAAGGTTTCACTTCCTGGATAACATGGTGATGTCACGACTCACGACCCGACTCCCAGAGCTGTGCGGGCTGTGGCTGCTGAAGAGGATGATGGCAGAGGGACACTGAGGGACACAGGGCACTGCAGGGACACTGAGCATCCCTCTGCCATCATCTTCTCCAGCAGCCACAGCCCGCACAGCTCTGGGAGTCAGGTCGTGACATCACCATGTTATCCAGGAAGTGACATCACCATATTATCCAGGAAGTGACATCACCATATTATCCAGGAAGTGACATCACCATATTATCCAGGAAGTGACATCACCATATTATCCAGGAAGTGACATCACCATGTTATCTAGGAAGTGAAGCTTTGATGCAGTAGTAAGTGCAGGGAAAAAAAACACTTTATAAGCATTTCCAGTAATAAGTGTATATTGGTGATTTGTATAACTTTTGGGGGCAATACTATATTTCAATAATAATTTTTGCCGGACTTCTCCTTGAAGGTACTCATACACTTTAAACTACATTTGGCTGAATTTACTATCATGGAGGGGGAGTGGCGTGTACGGGGTCCTCCCAACTCTCAATTAAGAATGTTAATAGGGGTGTGTTGAATTTTGACCCCCTGTTCTGTGAGATGGTGGAAGGGATAAGTCGGTATCTGGGCTGAATGTCTGTGGCCTATCCCTACCTCATAGAGGAAGCACGAACTTTATGCCCCTTTCGCGGATTTGTAATCGCACATAGTATCATACCCATTGATTTGAAATGGAGCCTTTCACACAACTATAGTTGCTAGGCATCTGTAAAAATATGCAAAAAATACTGGCACAGATTCACCCATTCCAATCAATGGGTCCATGTACATGGGGATGGATCTAAATCCTGTCCATAATTGCGGATAGGATGTGTGAATAGGGTCTAAAGCTGTGTTGAATGTTCATGTGTATAAGGAGGTTACCAGGCATAACTGTTATGGAAAATGTATAGCTTCTTTTTGTCATGAGGCTCGTGCCAGCCAACCACCCCCTGGTTTGTACTGATGAGGGATGAGAGCAATGAAACAGCTGTCTACAGATGAGTCCTATCCCTTTTAAAGGAGATGCTGGTTCAGCTTGTAGTTTAAGTTGCAAGGATTTTTAAAGGGTAATCCCATCTGAAGATGTTATCCCCTATTAATAGGATGGAGGATAACAAAATGATTGGTGGGAGTCCAACTGCAGGGACCCACTCTGTTCCCAAAATTGAGGACAAAATTGTCCATGGAATGAACAGACCGCACAAAGTATTCATTCTCATTTTTTCTTCATTCTCATTATCAGATTGGGGGGTACAACTGATAGGACCCACACTGATAGGCTTGTTATCCTCTATCTTGTGGGTAGGGGTTAACTTTCTTACATGGAATACCCAAAGGGTTGGACCCTACAGGTAGTTGCGATCACCATTTTAACCCAACAGAATGGATAAGAGAAAAAGACTGGAGCATGCTTGAGTTGGATCGCTTTGCATTTGAGTGGTTGAAGAAGTTGGATGCAGGTCTAAGTAGTCCTGGTTAACATGAATACAACTGTAGGCTGTATCCCGGACTCCCTAGGGCTGCATCCAACTCTTTCACCAGTATTCACATGCCAAGCATGCTCGAGTCACACTCATCTCTTGCAAGGACATGTCCATGGGGAAAATGGGCAGTTATGGGCCACACTACTTCAAGTCCCAGCCAGCCACTAAAAGACATAGTAGAATGTTTAATTTTCATGACCACAAACACAATGTGAAGGGTAAACCCTGCAGTCAGCCAGTTCATAGTATAGTGTAAGCATAGTATTTAGACTATGGAAAGGGGCTCAGATGGTGGAGGAACCCTAAGGAGTCCTTGTAGTGAAGGCCTCCTGGGCTCTTTAATCTGGCTCTGTAGTCATCAGACTATATTTACCAGAAAGGACTCAGCAGGGACAAACACACTTGAGAATTCTATAACAAATTGCTTCAAATAGCCATAAAACATCTAAACACACAATAAATTTGGAACTTAAAGGGGTAGTTCACAAAAGAAAATATTTCAAATCAACTGGTGCCAGAAAGTTCTAGACATTTGTAAAAAGCCAACCAATCACTTAAAAAACCCTTGTTATGCTATGGAAATGTAATGCAGCAGCACCCAGCACACTCCCCAGACATGCTTTTACACCCCCCCCCCCCTCCCTGGAATGTACAACCTGAAAACCGCACATGCGCAGTACAGCGGGTCCAGCAATGAGTTTGAGGCTATTCTGCCCCTGCACAGTACGGCGCGGAGTGAACCCTCTGTACTGCGCAAGTGCGGCGCAGCAAGAACGTAGGCGTGCCAACGTGAGGGGCGGCGCGCCACTCAGTGATGTCACCACAATTATTATTATTATTATCCAGTACTTATCAGCTGCTGTATGTCCTACAGGAAGTGGTGTATTCTCTCCAGTCTGACACAGTGCTCTCTGCTTCCACCTCTGTCCATGTCAGGAACTGTCCTGAGCAGTAGCTAATCCGCATAGAAAACCTCTCCTGCTCTCCAGACTGGAAAGAATACAACTTCCTGCAGGATATGCAGCAGCTGATAAGTACTGGATGACTTGAGATTTTTTAATGGAAGTAAATTACAAATCTCTGGCACTTTCTGGCACCAGTTCATTTAAAAGATTTTTTTTAGGGTGAACTACCCCTTTAATATTGTCGGCGCAGTGTGCGCATTGTAGTCCATTTTTCTCTATAGTCCGTCTTCCCAGGGCATGGTTTACCGCAGCAGAACTACAGCTTGTTGGTCTCTTGAAATGCAGCATTACTAAGTGCACATCATGTATTCTTTGAACCCCAGAACTCACTATTCTCAATACAGGACTAGATTAACTCACGCTGTAACTGAACAGCAACAGAATGCTGTGCTCTTTATCAGAGATGTCTCATTGACATTTATAGAAGTCTAATAGATTTTATGTTCAGAACCTGTCTATGACTAAACCTCTCCTGCACAGAACAGCTTTTTCTCCCAAGCAGAGGGAAAGGTCAGTGTTGTATATGAGCGCTCTCCCACAGAACAGGATACAGCACCACGTCTAAGTGATCCGTATTTATCCACTTTAGTAATATGTGAGGTAGGAACGGCTTCATGAAAATGATATCTAGAGAAACACAAACGTCTTCCACCACTGACAAAGAAACTGGAATAATTCTTATCCTGTTACTGACAGATTTCAATGGTAATTGAGTAACTGGTTAAAGGGGTTCTCCATGCTTTTTACATTCATAACCTGCACCTTAAAGGGTTTGTCCAGCGCTACAAAAACATGTCCACTTTCTTCCATAGACAGCACCACTGTTGTCTCCAGGTCAGGTGGGGATTACAATAAAGCTCCATTCACTTCAATAGACCTGAATTATAAAACCTGCACCCAAACTGGAGACACTAGTGGTGCCGTCTCTGGAAAAAAGTGGCCATGTTTTTGTAGCGCTGGATAGCGCTACATAAACGTTTGGTTGGTGAAGGGTTTATTTTGTTTAGCAACTTCAAAGAATTTCACTCACCCCTAATTTTCTTGCAATATAATCTAATTTATATATGTTTTATATATTATACTTACCTCCAGGGATCTACTCTTCTTGACATTATTTTCTTTCTTTTTCCCCCCCTCCATTCAGCAAAGATGGCCATGACGACCTCCTCTTCCTGCTACAACTCATTTCTGCAGAACCCGTGCACAGATATCTCAGGTTCCTTGAATATGAAGCAGCAGGCTCACCTGTCCCCTAACCATAGTGCCCCAAATGTTAATAAAGCCCACCCGCGAATCATACCCCCTTTATTGTGCCCCAAACAGTAATAGAGTCCCCTTTGTGCCTTTACTTTTTCATGTGTGCCCTGTATGGAAGTTAGAGCCCCCTGTGCCCCCCATATAGAAGTAAGGTCCGTTTGTACCCCATATAGACTTTAGACCCCTCTTTGCCTCTATGTAGTAGTTATGCCCTTCTGTGCCCAATATAGTAGTTATGTTTCTTTGTATACCAATAGTTTGCTCCCTTTGTGCCCCCATCACAGTATCTAGCCCCCTTTGAGACTGTTACAAAGGACCAAAGGTGTTTCTGGAAATTCTACAGTTCATAGTAAATGAACACAGATGAGCAAATAGATTCACAAGCAATCAAGTTAATTCTATAATTAAAAAAAAAAAACCTCCATAAAAAATTGTGTTTTTTTGTGATAGATCGGACAGGAACAGGGACTCCTGTCAAAGTTGGTTCTGGCATTCAATGGGGCCTTTGAGAAAGGGAACCCATCACTGGTTGATCCCATTCGCTTATGTACTATCAAGAACCTGAGCAGGACACCCTCTTTAGAGGAATAACCTGTTTAGAAAATAAGTGTGGGGACGTTATCCAAGTGTCATGGAGGAGGAAAGACCAGACCCTTCTATATTGACTTGCACAACCATCATTGGGGGCAAATTTTACGCTTTACAATGGGGCCCTGATGTACCTCACTTGGGAAATGGTATCATTTTATTGATTGCCTATATGAGTGCACAATCTATTTGGGAGGTCCTGTCCATGGGATATATATAACTGAATGAAGTGACATAATCCACAGTCTCTAGTTCAGGTTAGTAATGCACAGTGCACACTTTTGTTGATATACGTAGTCTCTTTATCTGTTGGATTTCATGCTTCTTCTGCTGGTTTGTTAATTTATGCCGTGTTGTATATGCCTTTTACTTGTTATCTTTCCTTGTGTTGCTTTCTTCAGTTTGGAATGGAACCATATGTCTAACCCACCTGAACTGACCCTGTTTATAGCAACATATGTATACGATTTCTCAGAATAAGAAGATGTTTTCCGCGAATGTCTCATTTATTCCTTTATTACATACATTTAAATGTTCAGCTATAAGTGGGCGAAAGTCAGAGGACTCTTTGGTTCCTTGTATTCCAGCGCATTATTGGTGGCTTTCAAAGCTTTGCTTCATACAATAGACATGATGTCAATGGTTTCCGCTCATGAAGCCTAAGAAACATCAACCAGCTAAATGTGAAAATGGAAATGATAGTTGTTTATTTCGGGCTGTTTACATCACATTTTAGCATTACACTCCAAGAATTTGATGGATATCGTAAAAAAGTGTGGTGACCCACCTCAGTCTAAGCTAGGGATGGAGGACCTTCGACCCTCCAGCTGTTGCAAAACTACAATTCCAATCATGCCTGGACAGCCAAAGCTAAAGCTGTCCAGGCATGATGGAGGGCTGAAGGTTCCCCATCCTTGGTCTAAGGGGACAAGTCCTCATGTCAACTCTGCTGCACATTGGGGCATATGTGGTAACTCGACCGGTGACGTGCTAAGGTATTCCTAGTGACGCTAGTTCTGTGGTGCTTGGTCGGTTGTGTTGTACAGCTCAGCCAAGGCTGGTAATATCGTGACACCAGTGCTAGTCCAGCACACAGGTGTAATGTTAGTACCTGCTTTTTTGTTGTGGCTGGCTGTGTTGTTCCCCAAAATGGTCGTTGATCTGCCAGGTTGTGATGGGTCCCTTGGGCTCTTGTCACGTTTGTCCGGAGTGGCAATCATTCCGTCTGGACTATCGGTACTGCCACCCACAGAAAGGGGAAAGATAACCCCAGGTGTGTGGCAAATCTGTATAGGTGCTGGTGTGGAGGAAAAGATGACTGAGTGCCAGTGATAGAAGCTTTTTGTCTCAGAATAAAATACAACACTTTGGCAGCAAATAGATAATCTGGACAAAAACGTTAGTACTCAACTTGGTTTGTACTGCAGAGATACTTGGAAGAGCAGAATATAGTATAGGTAGTTGTAGCGGTGCTTGTAGAGTTGAAAGTAGAGTGGAGCAGCGTAGAGGAGGAGTTTGTCAAAGGAGTCCCAACCCAATGTAGGACTTGTGCTCTGCCAGAACTTTAGAGAAATACTTGAGAGTGAGAGAAATACCAGTACTCGTGTTTAGACTAATGTCTGACCACCTTCTGCCCTACAGTGTCGAGGTACTCGTCCTACTAGGGTGGTACAAGCCCCAGCCGTGGTTACCTGGATGACGCTAAGTGTCCAAGACTTCCCGGGGTTACTTGCACTGCAAGATAGACTATGTAGAATTTCTTGTATCTTTTCTATCCAGGCTAGTTCCTTTTGTGTTGTAGGATACTGCCCTGCACTTTGTAGAGTGGTTCTCGGCATGGGCTGGCTTTATTCCCGACTTTCTTCTTCGTGTAGGGCCTCGCTCTGCATAACAGATATAGTGGATAGACTAAAGAAACGGAGTGTCTCTGGTTGCTTCTTACATGTGTGTCTCACCACCTCACACACTGTACTGAACTAGACTCAACTTGTCCCGGATAAGGGTCCTGGCAAAGCCAGGCCCTGCCTTGGCCACAGCAGGGACATCTGTTCTTTGTGTCCTCCTTTCATGAGAAAGTCAGACTAAAGGTACAGCTCCTCCCACCAAATAACTTCCTACAGGGGCATGTAAGAGGCCCTGTGAGTGGTGGAAAGGAATGTGTGCAAAGAGAAAGAAGAAATGTGATAGGCTTAGGAAGAAAGAGCATCTCCAATGGACAACAAAAGTATCTAATACATAGGAAACAGTAACCCTTTGTTTTCTACAGTTGTGCAACATATAAGAGCTTACTTATAAAACACTGACATCTTGTGGTGAAACTATAAAATACCTTCATCATCACTTGAAACACAAATCCTCCACTCCAATCACTGGGTAAGATCGGGCGCTGGTCCAAGATAGGCCAAAAGTAAATGATAAAGATAAAAAACTATTTATGTGTTTTAATTTATGTGTTTTAATAAATAGTTTTTTTTATCTTTATCATTTACTTTTGGCCTATCTTGGACCAGCGCCCGATCTTACCCAGTGGTTGGAGTGGAGGATTTGTGTTTCATGTATTACCGGTTTGGTTTCTGGGAGTGGCTGCGGTCCACACACATGTGATCATTGAGAGTTGCGCCTTGCATTTGCACAACCACGCCAGGTGAGAGTCTTGCTTTTACTCCCCTGCATCTACCTATGTATTGCAGACCTCACACATTGGAGCGCTGTTCACATTTATCTCTTCATCATCACTTAACCTAGAGAAGAAGCTTTTGCGACACCACACATAGATCCATGACAGTGGTGGTGGTGGAGAGTGAAGGAAGGTAAGTATAGATTTTTTAATTTACCAACTCTATCTTTTCATCATTTCCCATGAATACTCCTTTATATATGGGGATAAGTGAAAGTCTTGCTAATCAGAGCCCCACAGATCTATAAGTGAATGGTATGTCCCTGTAAAATGTGATCCCTTTCTCTAGTTGAAAAAACCTTTTAAAGGGAATTTACAACCTACATTTTTTAAAATTGAGCGTCACCAGGTACCGAAACATGTTCCTAATCTGTTTCTATTTTCTGATTACATTTTTTTGTACATTATTATGGGGGCAGTCACAGGGGCGTAGCTAGGGGTTCAGCCTAGGGGGGGCGAGTGAGTCTGAGTGGGCCCCCAACCATTGTTACCCATAGGGAACCTCAGCAGGTGACAAGGATTTCTGAATAATAATAATATAATAATAATAATAATAATAATAATAATAATAATAATAATATAGGGAATATTCTTTTACATTTCTTATAGTGAATAAGGATACAGAGCCGTGTAAGAGGCTTCTACATCTGGAATATAGAACCACAAAAAAAGTAAAAGGGCTTAACATTAGAAAAATATAGCTGCCTTCTTCCACAGACAGCACCACTCTTGTCCTCAGTTTGTGTGTGGTATTCGACTAAAGTGAATAGAGCCAAGTTGTGATACCACACACAACCTAAGAGCAGGGGTGGCGCTGTTTTTGGAACAAAACAATTATGTTTTTTTTTAAATTCTGGAGAACCCTTTTAACCAGATTATCTTTGCCTAAAAATAATAGTGGTATAGGTAATAGGCTTTTAGACATTAAAAGGGGTGAGCTGGTATGTACAATCCAAGATATGTGATGAGCTGCTAGATATCCATCTCCTCTATCTATCTATCTATCTATCTATCTATCTATCTATCTATTTATTTATCTATCTATCTATCTATCTATCTATCTATCTATCTCCTATCTATCTATCTCCTATCTATCTATCTATCTATCTATCTATCTATCTATCTATCTATCTATCTATCTATCTCCTATCTATCTATCTCCTATCTATCTATCTATCTATCTATCTATCTATCTATCTCCTATCTATCTATCTCCTATCTATCTATCTATCTATCTATCTATCTATCTATCTATCTCCTATCTATCTCTCACTATCTATCTATCTATTATCTATCTATCTATTATCTATCTATCTATTATCTATCTATCTATCTATCTATCTATCTATCTATCTATCTATCTATCTATCTATTTTTTATATCTATATAGACCACCTCTTCATAGATGACCACCACTCTATACAGACCATTCCTCTATATATATGGATATATATATATCTGGCTGCTGTGTCTGGTCAGTGGTGTGGGTGGTTGTGTGTGTGTGTGTGTGTTGTCACTCCTCTCACAGTCCTCACTCCCCTCACTGTCCTCACCCCTCTCACTCCTCACTCCCCTCACAGTCCTCACTCCTCACTCCTCTCACAGTCCTCACTCCCCTCACTGTCCTCACCCCTCTCACTCCTCACTCCCCTCACAGTCCTCACAGTCCTCACTCCTCTCACTGTCCTCATCCCTCTCACTCCTCACTCCCCTCACCCCTCTCACAGTCCTCACCCCTCTCACAGTCCTCACCCCTCTCACAGTCCTCACCCCTCTCACAGTCCTCACTCCTCTCACAGTCCTCACTCCCCTCACTGTCCTCACTCCCCTCACTCCTCTCACAGTCCTCACTCCTCTCACAGTCCTCACCCCTCTCACAGTCCTCACTCCTCTCACAGTCCTCACTCCTCTCACAGTCCTCACTCCTCTCACAGTCCTCACTCCTCTCACGGTCCTCACTCCCCTCACTGTCCTCACCCCTCTCACTCCTCACTCCTCACTCCCCTCACTCCTCTCACAGTCCTCACCCCTCTCACAGTCCTCACTCCTCTCACAGTCCTCACTCCTCTCACAGTCCTCACTCCTCTCACAGTCCTCACTCCTCTTACAGTCCTCACTCCCCTCACTCCTCTCACAGTCCTCACTCCTCTCACAGTCCTCACTCCTCTCACAGTCCTCACTCCTCTCACAGTCCTTACTCCTCTCACAGTCCTCACTCCCCTCTCACAGTCCTCACTCCCCTCTCACAGTCCTCACTCCCCTCTCACAGTCCTCACTCCCCTCTCACAGACCTCACTCCCCTCTCACAGACCTCACTCCCCTCTCACAGACCTCACTCCCCTCGCACAGTCATCACTCCCCTCTCACAGTCCTCTCAGTCCTCACACAGTCATCACTCCTCTCACAGTCCTCACTCCCCTCACACAGTCCTCATTCTGTACCTGACAACTTCCAGAGCTGCTGCTGGACGTCTTCACAGTCCCCCCTGGCAGCCATAGATGGTGAGGATTCCTCCAGCTGCCGTCCTCCCTCCTCATACGTTTTGCAGCCAGTGAGGGAGAGGAGGGGGAGGGGCCAGCAGCAGCAGCAGCGTGTAGGAGGAAGAAGCAGGAAGAAGATCCAGCCCTGGCCGGGCTCGGCATCCGACAGCTGAGCGGGCCCCTCAGGAGCAGGGGCCCGCTATTCCCAGGTACAGTTGCCCTCTTGGGGGCCACTACAGACATGTGTTAAGGCTGTCTGCAAAAGCAATACCTTTTGCAGACAGCGTTAACTGTCTGAGACCTCAGTGGGCCCCTGCCTGAGTGGGCCCGGGGGCGACCGCCCCCTTTGCCCCCGCCTATTTTCGCTACTGGGCAGTCATCTTGCCAGAGCCATTTTCAACGCTTAGAGATATACTTTACAGCAAGCCTTATGTACGTAGGCAACAATAGACTGGAGCTGTCTCACTGACATGAACAGGAAAGGTTTTTGGGTGTGCTATGTAACCTATAGGGAGGGGGGAGGCTGAGCTGTGAACATCACCTATTGTCTTATCTGTGTACAAAAAAATATTATTGGCCCCCCCTGGTAGGCTCTGTCACGTATACTCGCGGCAGCTGATCGGTGTCCCGCAGCCCGGCCTTGTTCTGGTCCCGGCGCACTAACATCCGCCTCTGCTGTGACTCCTTTCCTCTGTCCTGTGATTATACGCTGGATCTTACACACTTCCATGCATTCTCTATGGAAGCGCGTGACTTCCGGCATTCAATTACAAGACAGAGAAAAGGAGTCACAGCAGAGGCTGAAGTGAGGACCGGAATGAAGCCGTGCTGCGGGACACCGACCAGCTGCCGTGATTATACATGCCAGCGCCTACCAAGGGGACCAATAATATTTTTTTACAACTGCTTCTTTAAGTCCCACTCAGTTGTGAGTATTGGGACACAAATAAGGAAATACCAGGGTGGCCCCTTTTGTGTCAAAGTCTAACTCAGTTTCGAATATTGCGACATGAGAAGGGTAATACCAAAGCCAGGCATCCATCCACAGACAGCTGTTTCGAGGTATTTGCCCCTCATCAGTGTGGAGCAGGATTTTGGCTAACGGGGGGCAATGAAAAATGGACCAACAAAACACAACAAAAACACAGCTATTAAATACTCCAAAGTAGTCATGCACAGGCTTAAGGGTTAATAAAAAATTATTTATTGTGGTGGCTATTCTACATTGGGGGATAAAACTATGTTGACATCTGCCTTGGTTATGCAATATAGGGAGAATTTTTTTTTCCGACAACAAGGGCCATGTTGGGTAGAGTGCCA
The DNA here is from genome assembly GCF_027789765.1 of Dendropsophus ebraccatus. NCBI lineage: Eukaryota > Metazoa > Chordata > Amphibia > Anura > Hylidae > Dendropsophus > Dendropsophus ebraccatus. The sequence continues at coordinate 115,025,456 of NC_091459.1, read as the reverse complement.
TATTCACATGCATTGGTCTGAGCAGAATTGAAAGTCTCAGCTCATGTACAAGAGAGTCACTATATCAGTCATGTCAAACTCTGGCCCGCGGGCTAAATCTGGCCAGCAGTGCCATAATTTTTGACCCGCTGATCTTTTCCATTGCTGTATTAAATCTGCAGCAGATTATAATATGGGTGGTCTGGATAGCCGCTCGGACTGGCTACTGTATAAGAGACTATTTGGAGGGCTGGCTACTATATAAGACACTACTGGGTAGGGCTGGCTTCTATATAAGAGACTATTTGGAGGGCTGGCTACTATATAAGACACTACTGGGGAGGGCTGGCTTCTATATCAGACACTATTGGGAGGGCTGGCTACTATATTGGGCACTATTGAAAGGACTGGCTACTATATAAGACACTATTGGAAGGGCTGGCTACTATGTGGGGCTCTAATAGTAGGCCTTGCTAGTATGTGGAGCACTATGGGGGGGGGGGATTACTACATGGGGTACAATTATGGGATTACCTAATTCTTAAGAGATATAATGGATAACTACCATGTGGGGACATTTACTTCAGGATAGGCAGTGCATGGAACGCTTCACGCCAGAAACGCTGCATGCAATTTTCATTAAATGTTAAGGTTGGCCCGTGGCTTTTTCCAATTTTTAAATTTTGGCCCACTGTGTATTTGAGTTTGACACCCCTGCACTATATGCTCTAATCTTATCCAACCTCCAATATCTCCATGTATATATAATATTGTCCCCCGCTGCAGAGAAATGAGCCCTCACTCACAGGACGTCTTTTTCCCTTAAATTGTGATTTTCATCTTTGAAATAATTGCGATGAACAGCACCTCAACACTTTGGATAGGAGTCAGACTTGAAAATCAATGTTGTAGGATGTTACTGTCAATGCTGAGGTGGCTTTGTGTCTACATCTGACATCT